>NW_015116125.1:27012-44898 GCF_001443285.1 Poecilia latipinna
TCACCCAAAAGAAAGAATTTAGTTTGCCCAATAGCTCCCCCTTTTTTTTTAAGTTAAAAAAAAAAAAAAAAAAAAAAAAAATAGAAGTGTAATACTTGGAAATAAAAGCAAACTTTATTTATTTGCACTCGTACATGAAGGCTGGCTTGGAAACTTTTTAAATGTCTACTTCAGCTCCAGGCACAGTTCTTCTGCAGAACGCCCATTTCTTTCAAAATCTTACTGCTGCCCAATTTCTCAGACAATCTCACCTGCGCCTTTGTCAATATGAAAAGCCTGCTTTTGAGTCTGACAAAATAAAATAAAAAGAACACAGGAGTTACATTAATTTTCTTTATTTCTCCAAATACAAAGCAAAACCTATTTTGTTCTTGTCATAGTCCTCAGAAGCTATAAAAGCTCATTTGGATCTAAAGTTGAAAAAGGTTGCTATGGGCAAAGGTTTGCTCAAGGTTGCTGATCCAGCAGGAGTTATTTTAATCAGGGTAAGCATCGTAATAATCTATGCATCTTAGACGGCTGTTGCAAAGAAAGACAACGTTAAAGAGTCTACAGAAAATTGAGGCATTATCGGTGCAGAAGTCTTGGGTTTTGTCAAAGCTAAAACAAAAATAAAAGAAGAAGGAAAAACAGTCATAAAGCCAATGCTGACACAGAAATCCCACCATTTTCAACTTGAGTGGCCCTGACCTGTGACTCCCTGGAATTGCAATCTTTTTCTGATTAGTTGAGGCACCATATCCAATCATTCATCAGCTCACAATAACGACAGGTTTCAGTGTAGAAGTTAACATTTAGGAACAATGTCTCAAAGTGTGCCATTTTCAGTACAAGTAAGGCATTTAAAAATAAAAGTTAAAGGAGTCACAGAGACATTCAGAAGCTGATTAAGAGTCAACTGTATTTTTTATGACATGCTGAAACATGTCCAGTCCATTCAAGCTTCAGGAGAGAACAGGACGAGTGGATGCAACACATTAAAGTCGCTTTGTTTTGTCTTTTTCCCATTTCAACTGAAGTTATTCTGAAACTGTTCACAAAGTTCTGATCTGAGGTCTCTTCTCTCATCACGAAGTGGTCCAGTTAAGAGTCCAGACCTAAAATCGTGTTCAAGACGTGGCTGAAACTTTGGACCACAGAGATGACAGAAAAACCTTCCAGGGTGAAGGAAGACATGAAGGAAGCTTGTTAGCATTTCCAATTTTTGAAGAACGCATCAGGCCTCGTTTGAGCGGTAAGGCACAGTTGGTACGCCATGTTGCGGTTCGCATATTCAGTAGAGCGCTTCCTCTGCCAGATGGACTCTCGCTGGGCAGGTGGGGTTAAACCCAAATGTTTAACCCCATTTGGGTTTAAACATTTGGGAAACAACAAATGTGACGCACTAGTACATCTCATGCTCGTGGCAAGCAGTGATGTTTTTTCTCTTTTGGTAGATATTTTCCACCTTTTAGTGTTATGGAACACCGAACCATTTACCTGTGAGTTTTGTGTTTTTCTTCTTTACCTACCAACAGCAGTATTTTCATCTTTTTATTTTTCATTTGACAGTTGGACTTTCTGTCCAACATCTTCCTTTGATTATTTGACAGTTTTGATCTCCAGTTTTCCTGTTAGCCAGGCAGAGTTTCATCAATGTCCTTTCGTTTTTGCAACTGTGCCTGTTTTTCTGCCTTTTTGGTGTTTATCTTTGGACCGACTCAGAACAAAATGTTCTGACTGGAAGAAAAAAAATAAAGAAAATACACATACACATATCTATGTATGTATGCGTGTGTGTGTGTGTGTGTGTATATATATATACATACATATATACATATATATATATATATACATATATATATATATACATACATACATACATACATACATATATATATATATATATATATATAGGATTCAAAGGGCATGTTTACCAATTAGCCTCATCATGATAAACTCCCCTGGGTGTCGGTTGGTTGGTTGCCTGGATCAGGCAGTGAAGCATTAAGAGATCTCAGCTAACACCAGTCATACATACCTGAAGTCCCCAGAGTTTAGCAGTTACCTGGTTAATACTACAAACATACAGCAGATCCATTTAAATAGTGTAAATGCACTTTATAGAGATTGTTAGATTTCAGGTGGGAAGCATGAAAATGCTTTTCTAGAAACCAATTCACCCCCAAAACCAACCCACCACCACTCACACACTCATCATGCTACTGTCCATTGCCTTAAAATTCAAGATATAAAAAAGAAGAAAAAAAACAAACTGTTGACATCTTTAATAAAGTCTTAACCAAAATCTAGTGCTGTTATGTTTTTTTCTTTGTCACTGTCTTTTCTTCTTCTTCCATTGCATTTCTTTTATCACATCTTCCTTTCTGGACTTTTGGCCTTTATTACCTGAAAATCTTTAACAATTTCTTCTCTTTTCACTTTTTCATTTCGCACCGCCCCAATTTCCTCTGACTTTTTCTTTTTAATCTTGTCTACTTTAAAGTCCTCCACTCTTCATTTTTTTCCTCAATTTGCACTGCTCTCTCTGGCTCTCCTCATTGATTTACTACCCTCGCTTTTCTTCCATCACATCATTTTTATTCCCTACACATGTTAACAGAATTAATAGCTACCAGGTTATGCCTTAGAGAACCTCTCCTATCACCTCCGCTGCACAGGACCAAGGTCCTTAGGAGAACTGCTGCCGCCTGGCCATTTGTCAGCTGGGGGATCATGTCTACGGGCCGTCTACCAGCCTGGGTGTGGCAAAACCAAGGTAGGACAAAAGAAAACCGAGCTCCTTCAAGGGACGTCTCCATTCCAATCGAACAAGTCTTTGTAGGTACAAAAACAATGTCTAGATTTTTTTTTTAATCCTTACTAGTAGATATGAACCAATCTGTTATTTCACATACAATAAATTATCAGATCTTTGTTTGTCCCCCTGTTTCACTTTTAAGTACACACTTCCTGGTCTGCTGTCATGGTCAAGGACTAAACAGGAAATGGGTGATACATTATCTAATAAAAAAAAAAAAAAAACAGTCTGGAGAAATGCCCATCAATATTTGTTTACCAAATGTCCCCCTCGAGTGTACAAGACTGAGGTTAAGCTCTGGACTTAGACTAGAGCAGGTATTGCAGCACCTTTTTCTCATTTTCAGACACTTTGCTACAGATTTGATTTGGGGATCATATCACTGTTCTGCATCGTGACTCAGTCTGGGCCAAGCTTCAGCAGGCAGACATAATTTGACTTCATAATTTGACAAATTAGATTTAAGTCGACTCTATAAATGGCGGTGGAGGGATAATGATTTCAACATGCTTCTTATTCACTGTGAGGTGTTTGTCCTGATATGCTTCCGTCTTGCTTTAGCCAAACACAGCTTTGTGCAGTCAAACATCTCTACTTTGGTCCTATCTGTTCAAAAGAGATTGTTCCAAAAGTCTTGGTGTTCAGTCAGATGCAGCCTTGCGAGCCTGAGTTGTGCGGCCACTTTATTTTTAGAGAGAGAGAGAGAGAGAGAGAAAGAGAGAGAAAGCCTTTTTATTGGAAACCTCGCCATGCTCTCAGTATGAATGGTAACATTTAAAATGTTAAAATGAGGTCTGAAAAGCTGCCAAAACTCCCACATTTATAGAGAGACGGCCACAACTGTTGATGGTTACTTAGACAAGTTCGACAATGAGAAGCATCCGATTGTTGCTTTCACTTTCAAATGCATTTCGTCAGTGATTAGTGGGCGAAAACAAGCAGAGCCTGTCAGGGACATATTCTCAGTCAATAATAGAACGGAACATAAAAAACATAAATTAGATTGTTTCCATGCAAAAATATCGGATAAATGATTGAGTTTTGATAGCTTTCAGTACAAGAAATCCGAGTAGCAAAATGTAATGACCTAAAACAAAAGATTACTCTGAATACATTAACTTACTCTTTGCAATTTCCATGAATTATTTCTAAGATATGCTTAGAAATATGAATATGAGCAGTCGACTTTTCCTGGATGTCCATTTTATCTCCTGTGTGTTTGAATTTTCATGCAAATTTGTATGTCAGAACATTTAGGGAAAACTACACACTCTCACTTCACTGAAAATGTAGGCTTTTTCCTTTGAGAAGTTTGTTGATGTCTAAAGGAACAACGTCTTCTAAAACAATATTGATACAACTTATAGGCAATTTTGAAACTATTACTATTTACTTGTAGTTTGACAAAACTTTATGACAGTTGCTGTGCTGTTTCACTGGTCGGTAGCTTAAGTGCATTTTGCTCCACAAATAGGAAATGTACACTTTCAGCACAATGATTAATCCCCCGCCGACAAGACCATTTAAATGCTTTTTCTCTCCTGCTGGTTTTTGATGTAACACTTTAGCAGTGACCAGTGGCCACTTTCTGTTTGCAGGGTTTAAAGCTAAATGGAATAGGTTGAAACGGCAAAAAGAGCAGGTGGGGAAAAGAAAAGAAAACAAAAAACGGTGCTACTCATTCAGCAGTTAATATTTAAGTTTTGGTCTGAAATCTCATAAATCTGAAATAACCTTGGTTTTAAATTAAACAAATATCATCATCCGACATCCAGTGCAGGAATGCTCTGCAGTATTCTCAAGTGGATTTAAGTCTGGATTTTTATTTAGACATTCCAACATGACTTGATGTATTAAATTACAGCGCTGGGTGTATAGTTAGGCTGAACCGCCATCCCTGCTTCAACTCTTTTGAACCATCTAACAGGTTTTCTCCAAGTGCTTGTCTTCACAAGCTACAGACTATTCTGTAGCTTGGAGAAAACCTGTTAGATGAAATCTCATTCATCTGACTTCTCATCTCCACCAGCAGCATTAGGATATGAAAATTAAGCACATCGTTCACAGAAAGATTACTCATCACCACCTCGTGTTATCAAAGGAGAGATGATGCTTAAGAATGGAGAAAGAAATTGGATTTGCAGATAGATTCAGGTTTGTGTGGTTTTATGCAAAACAAAGTTATTGGTGAAAGTGGTTGGGTAATACTTTTTGCAAGGCATGATCTATTTATGTCTTAAAAAAATGAAAAGCAGAAAACTTAAGCCTCCTTCAGTCCTCCGGGATCCGTTGGACTCCTTAAGTTTTTTGTATACTGTGCGCGGACCTGGCAGGGTCATATTGTCCCGTGTAGGTGTTAACCAGTATTTTTTAATGTGGTTTTAGGCTGAATGGACCCCCATCGTTTCCCCATTGTCCGACCGTGACATCTGCCGCGCCCCTCCTGAGCGTGACGCCAAGATTGCAGGAGGGTTGATCAGCAAACATGTTTAGATTCTTCACTAATGTGAAAGTTTCACTCGTTCTAATTAACAGTGGCAGGTAAATACAGCATCTGGCTTTTACACACTTAAAACGGTGGTGAGGCAGCTGCACTCATTGAGTTACCTGGATGTGATTTTAACAGCAAGGACGATATTGAGTCAGTGAAGGAAAACAACTGACGTAATGGCAATTCCAACACCCAAACAGTCTTCTGTAGCTAAGTTTTAAAACAGGTATTTGAAGAAAATAAAATCTGATAGATTAATACGTGTAAAATGTTCCTATTATCTTCCGCCCAGTAAAAACTGACAAGGCAGATATTTCAACATCAAATAACAGTTTGTAACAATGTTTTCAATTTGCTACGACAACTTTATTTTTTTCTTGCCTCATAAAAAGTTGTAGTTTATAAGATGCTACTATATTTTGTTGAAAAAGCTTTAAAGCATGTGTAATATTTCTAGATGGATTTGTAATTGGACGGGGATAACGTTTGTGATGTTCCGACGTGGGGAGCAGCCTGCGCACATCTGAAGGTGCGATTCTCAACCAAACTGCTGTGAGGTAGTAATAGCCTTACACCTGCGCTCACAGACCATGCCCAGACACTATCTGTTAAATATCACAGTTATAAGGTGCATATTTCTGCAACGACTTCACACAAAAAACACGATCGCTAAATTGTGAAGATTGGGGAAGAAACAGTGAGCAGCTTTCCTTTATGAAGCATGATCAATAAATGGTGATGGTTAGAAGGAAGGAATAGTCTGTAGCTTTCATGATAACGTCTAAGACCTGTGATCTTTTTACATTGCACTTGTGCTACAGACTGTTGAATTTGTGAAAGTGATGTGGAAAGCTGTTGAAGCCTAAAAATAAATAGATGAACCTCAAACAGTCATATATTCACGTCCAGAGGAGTTAGAACATTATACATTGAAATAACAAATAATCTAAAGCACCACTAAGTAATTATATTTTAAGGACAATTTCATGTCTCTAATTAGAATATGCACATAATTCTGAGATCTTTTAATCTAGTTTTCCTTCAAATTAAACAGTTATTATTTTTTTTTTAAATGATCAAATTAAACAAACTGTATTTTTAGCTTCTTTTATTAAACTCAAAAATAAGACAATTTAAATCTAAATTAGTTGACAAATATTTAAGTTCACATAAAGAGAGACTATGGAGTGCAAGTTGCAGCCTTTGCTCACACTGCAACAAAAATAAAAATGTTGAGACTTCGGCTCAAAGCTGAGACCGACAGTCCCGAAACTCTCAAACAGGCAATTATATATCTTTTACACTGTGGGAACAGTGAACAGATCCCTCTGGAGTCAGGTATACTGAGCTAAACTGTCATAAAACTCCTACGTGCTGCTCAGTTGTGCCAAAAGACCAGGAAAAGCCTCAAGCAGGGCACATAATGATTAAAAAAAAAGGACACATCAGCTGAAGCTACTCTGTTTTCTGTGAATGTGATGGGTGGGATAATCTGCTCTTACCCTGTTCATCATCGCCACCCCGGAAAATTACAACTTCCTTTATTTTATGTATGTTGGGTCGGAGATGTCAATTGCAGAGCGGGGAGGTTTCGTAGAAAAGCTATTGACATGGAGGCAGCAGAGAGCACGGCGGGTCAGGTGAAAAGTTAGCATCCACCCACCCTGACTGCATCTGCCTGTTGTCAGTGGCAACCACTTTCAAAGGAAGAGAAACAAGAATTTTCTTCTTACTCTTCCCGCAGTGGTAACATAATCGCAAAATCAGTTTTAAAATAATACGTCTAGTCGTGCAGGTTATTATGCCTACTTGTTAATATTTAAAAAAAAAAAAAAGGAAATTCACAGAAAAACTCTGACATGATCTGAACAAAGCAGACAGATGAGAGCACTGGAACAGAAATACACCGATCTAAGATTTTTTTTTTTGTTTTCAATTTGAACTGATTTCTGTTCCTATGCAGGAACTTTAAGTAATGACATTTCTGTTTCTACATTTTGAATAAATTGACCATTTAACTATCTTCACAGTAAAATGTTGATAGGCCCAGTTACAGAGATGCGTCTCTCAGTATCATTAATTTATATAGAGTAATATTGTCTCGGTTATAGGACAGATGGTGGGTTTTTAACAAATGGAGTCTAGTTTTTAAAACAATTACACCATATCTCACTTCCCCTTTACAAGAAAACTTCATCTACAGCCAAAAGACTAATATCACTGGGCTATTAACCTGCAACAAGGCTAATCAGCCCAGACAATCGATCACAAAAGAAAAGCCAGAATCTGACAAAGCATTAGGAGAAAAAACAGCTAACTAAAAAAGAAAAAAAGAAAACATGATAAAGTGTAATGGCACACCAACTGAGGAACAGGGAAGATGAAAGGCTACTCTTTGCTGATACCTTTTTATATTATAGTCAGCAAACTTTGAATCTTAATTTATGTTCCTTTGGAAAAACATCTCCTGAGTTAAACATGGAAAAGCTTTTAACTCATCTGTGTGTACAGACAGTATTCATTAGTGATTTTTGATGTATTTCACCGCTCACTCACTCAAGTCTGCCAATAAAAGACTCCAATCTTGTACCTCTCAGTAGATGAATAACATTATTATGGAGACAGCGCAATTCAGTAAAGGCTTTATCAAAGCCATTAGAGGTGAATTAAGTCTGAAATGTGTGTGTGAGGGTGTAATAGGTTGGCATTGTTGATGGATCCTGAGGAAGCTTTTTGTCTCAACACTGGAAATATGTCTTCCAACAGTTTTTATTGTACTAGCCCTAATTAAAAAAAATGCCCCAAAAGACATGTAAGCAACATTTATTACAGGAGTACAAAGCTAATAAACTAAGAACAGTGACACAAACCGATAATTTATAACCCACTATAAGCCAAACATTTGTCCCAACTAAAAATCATTTAAGTTCTCCTTATCCAGAGTAATGAATATGAAAATTGTTTTACCCAAGTGCAGAAATATACGTCTACCTGCTTGTCCCAGTAAAACAAACCTGCAGTGACTGCATTATTAACACGCGTTTAAGTGAAAAGTACTGGAATGCCATATTTTTCCCTTTAATGGAATATGGACGTTTGTTGTGTCTTTGTTTCAATCATCCACAGCAAAGTGAATCAATACACACAATTTATATTAAGAACTTTAGTCACTGGCTCCGTAAAAAAAGTGATCCAGGTGATCTGTAATTTTATCCAAATTCACATTCAAGCAAGATTACTGTATTATTATCAAATCCCTTTAATATTTAGCCTGTCAGAAATAATGGAAACTTTTGCAGAAGGGAGTTTTTTTAGATATGCACATCAAGACAAAATAGGTCACATTTTTAATGGGGAAAAAAAAAAAGTAATAAATTGAGTCTTTAGCAGACTGCAAAATATGGGGATTCATAACTGAGGACCTGAATCTGTATTGAAGTTAATGTTTTGTATATTACTTTTATGCTTCCCCACATGTCAGCACAGTAACTCAAACACAGTAAAAGTAACATACATAAAATAAAATAAAAACATAAAATACTTTCTGAATGAGGATGTGCTTTGTTCTCCACAGGATGACAAAAGTTTCGAGTCAAAATCTCCCAAGCATATTTAATGTGTGGTTTCTAGCAGATTTATGGTTTAACATCACAGGAAGAGATTTTATTTTCATTTACTCTTTCAATATTTACATCATCAATACATTTAATGGAATATTTTTTTGTATGTTTTGCAAATAACTTGAATGTAGTTTTCACTAAATGTAATAACTTATGATCTTGTTAAGGCCTTTTTTTTTCAACAAGTATTACAACAAAATGATTATGTGCTTTTTTAAAATTATTCATCGTATGTAAACACTGGGTAGACTTTATGTCACCCTCTTAAGCATATTATGGTGTGAAGGTTTCCGTTCTTCCATCAAAGCAGAATATATGAATAAACCTTTCATCCAGATTCTCTGCTTATGAATTTAGAAAACAAAAGCTACATGCTACATATCTCTGGCCTGTCCTTGTTTATGTGAAACATGAAAAAAAGGGACAGATGTGCTGCAGAATAAGAAAAATAAACCAAGAAAGAAAGAAATGTGGAGGAAGCAGAGACTACCTTTGCCAAACATCTTTGCAGTGGAACAAAGGAAGGAAATTAGATGAGAAGGTGGAAGAAAGGGTTGCCAAGTCTTTAGCTAAGTTGAAATCCATCTTTAGAACTTAAAAAAAAAAAAAAATCCTCCTTGTGTTGTTTTCTTAAGAAATAGGAAGTGCATGTGCTAAATCAACAGCCTGACACAACATGCTTTATAACAGCAATAAAAGCAAAACTGGGCAGACATTCAAAGCGGCGGAGTCCTGATAGCATAGAGAGGAACCCGTGCCAAGACTATTTGTGGGTGGTACCGGTTATCAAACTGATTCGTTAGCTTGCGGAGACGTATTTTTTATTTATTTTGTTCCTCCACTGACATAACGAAGATAAACAGACAATTAACCAATCTGTAATCCAATGCAAAATGACTAGAGGAGACCCATAAAGCAAAGCGGAAAAGGTGAGGAAACGCAGAGGGGAAGGGAAAAGCCTCGGCCGTGGCATGTGGCTGTCAGTTGTAATGAGGAGATGATGGTTAAGCAGTTCTGCCTATTACTGATATGAAGGTATAACGCAGCAGGAGGAGTAGCACAATGCGGCGCTAAACGTTCATAATACACACAGTTTAGAGTTGACAACATGAATGTTATTGATTGCGCAGCAGAAGGAGCGAGTTCAATAATGCCAGCAATGAAATTTTAAAAACCACTGAGGTTTTTGTCTGAGGGCAGCCAATGGATTACAGTGATTTATCAGTGCAGACAGCTTTGATTCGGAGCTGGCATTCACCAAGATCTCACTCATCGCAGTGGAATGAGGGGGAATATGAAAAAAATAAATAAATAAATAAATAAATAAATAGTGATCTGAGGAATTTTGCTTCATTCACTGCCCTCGTCGGTGCAAATGAGTGATTTGTCAACCAAATCAGTGCAGCACAAAACATTTTTCCCGTAGATAATGTGACATTCAATACCCTGATCAAAGTATTCACATAAATTCACATAATTAGAAAAACAAAACCCCTAGATTTATTTATTTATTTCTACTTTTGTAATGTGTATTTATTAAGTGTTTCTGCCACTACAAAAAAAAAAAATCCACTACAAACTAGTGTGGGATTCTGAATTAAAATGGACGTAGTACCTAGTTCTTAACTTTTTCTTCTCTTTTTGCTTTTTACAAAGAGTCTCGGAGGTGTTGCATTCATTTGTTTTCAGCACTCTTTAGTCCGACACACCAAATGAGAATCCACTGCAAATAATTTCTCTGAGAACAAAAAGTGTGAAATTTTATCAGTACAATTTTTCTGTAAAAGAATCACTTGGGTAATAAGTGAACAATACTAATAAAGTGTATTTGGATAGAACTGAAGGGCGTTCAACTAAATATTAGTGTGTCCACCTTCGCAAGCAGGTATTCTAATTTTAGCATGTCGTATTGTGAAAGATTTGATCATTTTACATTTGAATTATACAGAATATATATATCAAAAACAAATGAAATGATTCATGGTCTCATTTTATTACAACACACACAAAAAAAACAGGCCTTTTGACAGAGGTGCACTGACTTGTACAACCAATTTAGGAATCCTGCCACAGAGAATTACTTGGTTTCAAACTAGTAAAAGTAAAACTAAGTTTTCTTGGGGAATTTAATATATAAACCATTGTATATTGATGCATATGTTGACAATCTCTCCTAACAGTCATACTGTTAACAGGCTTCCCAGCTTGACATCCGTATCTCATGTTGTAGTTGCAGAAACATCCAATTAACACCGACTGATGACATGAAGCACCGGATACAACAGCTCCACACACAATAGCAGCATTTCTCAAATGCTTGTCTGAACTTATCCTTGCATGGTCAATATGGACCGTCTTATAATTAGTCCACTAATGAGCAGGAGTATGTAACAAACAGCTGGTCTCAACTTCTCCCAATGCAAGCAAACTTTGACAGAACCAAAGTTTACAACGGTGCTAATGACTCTGAAGCTGCAGGGCTTGTTGTCAGGAAAAGCCTATTAAAAGCCTGGTGAAAAAAAAAAAAAAAAAAAAAAAGTTGGCTGGAAGTTTCAAGTTTAAACTTAAAACTAATGTGGAAGTGAAAACTTTAAAAAACGTACATAATCTCAGTCCTCTCACATTTACAGATGCAACTTTGATAAAGATATGAAAAGTATTGAAATAAAATCCTCTTATGTGGTAGCTGCATAACTTAGAATACATTTCATTCACTGCCAATACTTTATACAAGAATTTATACAAAAACCTATGTATAAGAAATATGCAACACCGTCTCATATTTTGGTCTTTTGCTTCAACACACACGAATCAACTTAATGGTTTACGACCAGACCTTTGGAAAACTTGCCGACATGCCAAGAAAGTAGTTCAGGTGTGTTGGAGCAGGGATCCATCCAAAAGTTTTTAGAACAGTCACACTTGAGGACCAGAGATCCAGACCCCTTGTATAACATTTCATAAGTTTAGAGCGTACAGAAGTATTTGGACATTATGCTACCCTGTGCATAATGTCTAGAGTCCTGGATAAGAAGAGGGGTCAATGCTGTATTAGGTGGACAACTTCTGCATTGATGTGGTCATTTGCTATGATCTCCAACAAGGTTCACCGGCACATTAGATGAGCTTCACCTTGCAAACAAGATGCGTTTTTTGTGTAATTATCCATAGTTTCACACCAAATCCACCTAAATGTTCAGCAAGCAGATGGTGTCTAATTGTTGTTATGGGAACTTGATGAACCCACGATGCCACTCATTGCTCAGTTTTATTATCATTATGATTTGTAGATTTGCCTTGATTCCTGATTCATGGTGTGTGGTGAGGATAAATATGGCATAATGGCAAGTGCCTAAAATAACTCGATCTGTGCGTCATTTCAAACTTTTACCTCAGGGAAAGAAACTTTTCACTAATGAAAAGTTTTTAAAAACCAAGAATAACTTCAAGTCTGAATTAAAGTAAAGGCGTCAGTTCCATTTATTTTCAGCAATAGCCAAATCTACAGCAAATTGAGTTAAAAATGTTGCCAGTATAATGGTAGCCTTTTTATAAGTTCTGAACCCTATGCTCCTGCAATGAGGCTTTCTTTACTTCCTGTCCCCCCACCCCCTCCTAGAACAACAAACTAATTTCACCATAGCATTTAGCAGCTATCATAATGCAAAAATGTAAAAAAAAAAAAATAAAAAAAAAAAGATTATACAGAAGCATAGAAAATGTGGAAACCTCCACACTCTAATGCATCTTGCCAACAAATGCTCACATTTATTCATGTAATTAAATAACTTTTAATAAACAGTTCATGGGGCAACACGCCACCATTATTGGGTTAGTTGTATGCATTCATCCAAAAGCTCTTTACATCACCACATGGGTGTGAAAGCTCCAGTGAAATTATTGTGTGTGCATGAATGCTGAACACGCACCAACTTTTCAAAACACTGTGAAAAATAAAATGCATTAACATGACCAGGACTTCCCATAACCAACATGAAGGGAAGGAGATGGAAAGCTCTTTTTTATTTTTTATTTTTTTCCCCCCTCTCTCCGTCTCCTTCTCACTGTGAAGCTAACACCACCTCCTGCCCACCCTCGGAGCCGGGAATTGAATCTTAATTACCTAGAGGCTCCGTCTTATGTTTCATGGATGAGTTACCTCATTTGTTAGTTACATCCTATACTCACGCTTCTCATGCTCGCTGCCTGAGAAAACCCCGTTCGTCGTGTGAGCCGAGTTAATGTTTCAAAGACCCACTCTAATGGGTTGCATGTCGAATCCAACATGGTATTGATGTGCTAATTCTTGCCGCTATCTGAATTTCATTATGAGAGATCAACTCCGAAGGTTTGCAGATGCATGGGAGTTGATGCACACAAACCTGATTAACCCAGTTTGATTTAGCAGACGTTGGTTAACGGGACAACAAAGATTGAATAAGGTACCGTTTGGTTTCAAAACAACAAAAAGAGATATTCCATGATTCTATTCCAGTAAGTCATTATATAATGCTTTTTAAAGTGATTAACAGCTTACCTTTTTAGTAAGTTATAATTTTATACACAAACCTTTGCTCAGCATTGGCTGTTTTTATATGTACATTTTAAACAATTTTGTTTAGATTTGATTTAATTTGATAATACGATACTGCTAAACATACTAAAGATTTTTTTTTTTCTTGCGTTATGGAGCAAAGAATAATTCTGTGATGCCGACCGTCACCCATGCAAATATGTCCTGTAATACATTTTTTGTATTTCTCTTTAAATACAATCATTTAAAAAATGCTATTTCTAATCATGGTTAGAAATGATGTGAGAACATCATATCCTCTTAAGTTGAGTTGTTATTGTCATTCTGCTGAATTAATCCTTGGATAAATATTCAGTTCATATCTTTATGAAACATAATGCAAAGTGGTTTCGGTTGCTTATTGCAAATGAAAATTAAGTAGTTTATTTTGAAACAAACTCAGGCATTAAGGTCAGCCAATAAAAGATTAAAAGCAACAGCAGGAGCACTAGTTTCCCCAGGATTCATTATTAGTGGATTTCTGTGCACCAAAAGCTCCAAGTTGCTGGCTAATGATGTGATCAAAGTGACTTTCCTCTGAAAAACTCTGACTGCAAACTGAAAAGTTGATCCACGATCCACAAAAAAAAAAAAAACTGGCCAAAGACAAACATAAAAATCTAATCTAAATTGTGACTTTGTGTTGCTATAGCTGAGTATTATTGCCATATAAACATAAAAATGGAACTTGTGCCATTTCACCTGAACGTGTCCAAAGTATTTCTAATATAATCAGTTCCCTTCATCTTGTTTTGTGTGGTTTTATACAAGGAAAGTAAGCTGACTCTGAATAAAGGTTCAGGAAGATGGAAAAAGTCTGCAACCACATGCAATTCAGCAGAGTTCAATTTCAGTTATTAAAACGCTGGGAGGTTGGAGAGGTGACGTTAAATCGACTTTATTTTGTCCTTAAATCAAGTTAACTATATTCCCTCATCAAAACCATACCTGAAGTGTTGCTTTTGAATCTTTCATGCGTGCTTGACAAGTCCTGAGGGGTTGCTAACTGCTCGCTCATAAAAAGTCCTGCCTATTTCCACAAAGCTCCTCCTTGCGGTCTCCAAGCCGAGCTGCTCCCCCGCGCCTTCCCCGCTCGGCTCCACTAGACTAGCGGCAGCAGCAATCAACAAACTATGTGATGACATGCTGAAGATGGAATATGGGAAAGAGTAGGAGGTTCTTAAAGAGGCAGAGGCCAATTTCAAGGTGTCAAAATTGCAAAGTCAAAATTTTTTTAAGTCATGTTTGATATATGGAGTACTTTTTTTAAACAACTTAAGGTAACATAGTTACTTGATTGTGCTATAAAATGGAACAATCTGACTGAAAAATACAAAATACTGCCTTTGTCTAAAGAACTCTGTAATACATGAAATCTATCATTAGCGCAGCAGCAATTAAATTAAGATTTATTATTGCAGCAAATTATGTGCATGAAACCAGTATTTTATAATGTAAATGTGAAAAGTTTAAGATGTTATTATAATTTTTAGTACACTGTCTCAAAGCTTGCAAAAGAACTACGACAAAAAAAAATAAAAATAAAACAAAAAATATGGATTCAAAAATGTTTCTTTTTTTTTTTCTTTTCTTAACGCTGGCCTGGTTACCAATTTCACAAAACCAAAGGTGTGATGTTCCTGAAGTTTTCACACCTTTCAAAGACATCTTGCCTCCCATAACTGAGCATCGCCTCCTCTACCCAGAAAGAAAACAACTTTACAGCAGAGAGCTTTTATGTTACTTGTACATTGTGAGTTGGCTTTGATAGTCTACTTTTAAATTGGTGGCAAGCCAAGTTTGGTGTGCAAAATTCACTTCTTCCCTTTCGCAAACCCCATTATTAGACTTTTTTTGTGCCTCTTCTCCTTGTCTTTCTCTGTGGGAGATTTAAACCAACTCTTATACACACACAGTCTTTAGCACACAGAATAAATTTTTTTAGAAAAAAAAAAGTAAAATAAAACAACTTCACTGGAAAATAACACAAACTTACTGTCCGAGGATACAAATCACCTCTAACCTACAGGGAAATTGTAAAAGAGGCCCAGTAAAAAAAAAAAAAGTAAACCTTGATTCTTAAGACCCTGAAAAGAGTGGATGGCATCCAAGAGAACGTAATAAACACTAAAAGACAAATAAAGCTTTTCACCAATCTTTACCAGGTGATCTAATAAGTGCTAAGGGCTCTGTATGTCTGAGTTAGAAGAGGAAGGAGAAGATCAGTAACAGAAACAAGGAGCCACAGAGGGGGAGGGGGGGGGGGGGGAAACCAATAGACAGAACTCAGAAATTCAAACATTTGCTATGCAGATTTCCTTTTGCTGTCTTTTTGCAATCATTTTGCATTCCAATTTCTCGCATGTGCAGCTGTTGCTAGTGTGTGAATGCGTAACTGTAACTTGTGTGCTCCCAAAAATTAGATTAAACTTTGATGAGCTTCTCCACACAGCCATGCCTCTGGCAATACAGTGTCTGTCCCTGTGCCCGCTATGACATTTTCAGCTCACTTCTCAAACACAACCCTCTGAAAGCACTACAGGATTATTTTCTGGATAAACAACAACAAAAAAGCTAGCTTTGTGATAAAATCCACAATGTCAGCGCAATGAGAAAAGTGCCTCACGATTCACATGCCACTTTTGCCCTTTTTTCCTTTGACGCCCCGCTTGTGCATCCTTATAAAGTTTTATTATCGAGCAAAAAACGCAACTTTGCAAAATCAAGTGCTGTCAAAGTGAGTCTAAATGAATGCACAGAAAGCCTGTTTACCTCTCTTGATGTCACTCAGCAACTGTTTTCCTGCACAAACTGCAGCTCGCACACAATTACCTGAGCTCTACAGGGAAACACAATGCGCTCGCAGAGAGCGAGGCAAGCTGCCAGAAACCTGTTTCCAATTAAATCCTGCGTACACCTTCCAAGTCATTAAGAGGTGAGCTGGTAATGTGTTGAGATGTGGCAAAGCAGAAAAAAAAAAAACAGAAAAAAAAAAGAAAAAACAAGAAAACGTCAACCAATTAAGAGAGCGACGCCTGACTTGTTCTGCAGCGTAGCTATCATTACATCACACACCCGTGCCATACTTTCTGCGGTAGATAGCTTTGATGAAGCGGCCCAGCGTGTTGTACACCTGATATAATCTCTACCAGCGATGCTGAGGCGTAACTTTCATCCGGACAGATGATTTTTATTCCATATGTGGCTAAGTTCACCGTACACTAGCTTCGCGCATGAAACATCAAAAAGATGCTAGGCTAGATTTGACCCTATAACAATGAATGGGCTTAGTGGAATAAATAAGAAGGACATCAAAGTTTAATACATGTACATGTACAGTTCTATCATTAGCTTTTACATCACCAGTTGGTTTTACTAAATGAAGCAAACATGGCGCACACAAAACTTCCTGCATGCGCATCCGGATGTAGCGTAATCTGCGTCATTATGAATAAAAAACGGCATCCAAGTGAGGCACAAACCGAGTAAGTTATCATTAATCAGGTCCGTTTGTCGCTTTATTTTATGAGTAATTATCATTAACGTAATCACAAAAACACTTCACAGGTACGCTCTGTACAAACACAGCGGCACAAGCTGCCACCAGCTTGGCTCAATAAATCATCACCATCCCACCTGCTCCGTCTGAAACGCGAATTAAACAAACTTATGCAACACGGCCGCTATCCAGCTGTCCACATCTGCACTCGCCTATTTATGTGCTGCAATACAGTCGGCAGCTCGTCCTCAGCTGCCATCCACTGTGAGGCTGCAAACGAACTTCAATGGTAGAAACTCTTAAAGTTTCTGATAAAATCCAGAAATCTTAAAAAAAAAAAAAGATTTCGTGGAATAAATGCATGAATAAATCTATTTATTAAACTAATTTATGAACAAATATTTTCTAGAGTGTGTTTCCTCAAAGAGGCAACGAGCTCTATGTAGCATGTTTATAGTCAAAAGTGTCAAAATACTTGGAGTAAGACGCAGATATTGACTCCGGCATTGTTAGCCAGTCTATAACTCTGTCACTTCTTTCTCGGACAAATCAATCAATCAATCAATCAAATTTTATTTGTATAGCACATTTCAGCAGCAAGGCATTTCAAAGTGCTTTACAAAATTAAAGTAAAAACAGCATGTGACATTGATTAAACAGTGAGAAAGAGAAAGACATTTTGAAAAAGATTTAAAAAAGATAAAAACATTAGACTGCGAGACAGAGAAATAAGAAGAAGTTAATAACTAGATGAAAAGTAAAGATAAAAACATCAAAAACATCAAAACCCGCAATTTAGCCATACGCAACTCTAAACAGGTGGATTTTAAGTTGAGATTTAAAGGCACCCAGTGTTTCAGCTGTTTTACAGTTTTCTGGAAGTTTATTCCAAATTTGTGGTGC
>NW_015116126.1:0-44884 GCF_001443285.1 Poecilia latipinna
TTTTTTTTTTTGTTACCCTCCCCCCCCTTTCTCTTTTTTGTTGGGGCCCCACGGGGGTAGTGTTTTTTTTTTTTTTTTTTTTTTTTTAAGATGCGCTTTGGAAGGTTTGGTTATTTTATTTTATTTTATTTTTTTTTTTTGCTTTAGTGAACCAAAAGGAGAGACTTCAGATAATGAGTATTGCACAAACTGTTTGTGGAGTACAGGACGGAGGTTTCTGCATTTACATTCACCCTCGTCAATGCCTCCTACTTCACGATATCAATAGAAACATGGTGTTAGCGGTGTTTGGGAAAACAGGCACTACACACGCTGCTGTAGCTGCATTAAAGAGCACCAAAGGGCCCCTGTGGAGGAACTGTAGTGCAGCCAGCGCGGTTTTGCAGCCTTGGGCCATGGATGAGAGTGTTTACTAATGCAAAGTTGCTATCAGAGCTGCTTACTTCTGGAATTAGCTGCTGAAAAGGAATGCTGCCTGTGTTTTTCAGGGAAGGGGAGAGTTTCACATGAGCTGCAGGAAACTGGTGAATAAAACAAAACGCGCAGAGTTGTCTTTTTAGGTCGAAACATTTGGTAGAAGTAAAAATAATAAAAAAATCTCTTAAATGTTCTTCATGGACTCGCGTGTATTTAGCTCCATTTAACTTCTCATCTTTGACCAACTTCTCTATCCCTGCTGAAGAACAGCAACATAATATCTCCATGGGCATGGTGTGTTCTGGATGACGTGCAGCAGTTGTTCTCCAAAGCATGTTGTTTTTGCGTGTAGGGTGAAAATGTTCAGTGTTGGGGTCATCGAACATGAGCACCATTTTTCAGGTTCATGTATCGCCTGCATGGCTTGTGGCAAACTTTGATTTGAGCTTCTGTTTGTTCTCTTTCAGCAAAGGCTTTGTTCTTGCCACTCTTATTTCAAAGCCTAACTTTTTGGAGTGTAGGCATAATAATTGTCCTGCTGACAGATCCTCCCATCTAAACTGTGGATCTCTCCAGCATTCCCACACTTGCGCGCACCGGGCTCAATTTGGGGATATCAGAGTAAAGGAGGCTCGATACAAACGCACGGCTCACTTTTCAGGTTTTTATCTGTGAAAAAATGTAAAACCGTGTAATATTAACAGCATCTTTCTAGTTATTCTGACCACGCAAAGCACTTTACACTAAAACAACATTTTCCCAACTGCATTCACGAATGTGCCTTCCCTAAGGCCAGACCAAAATGTGGAAATAACTGGAATTAAGCCCACAACTTGTGAATTGCAACGAGACTCCTCTGCAGAGTTGTTGTAGTTCAACAGGAAGCAGTAAGTAGAATGAAACTGAATCGGGTTGTCGTGTGTCCGCTTCAGGAGAAGACGGCGTTCCAGCAGCAGTTCCTCCCAGAGTTTGTCTCGCAGGAGAAGGAGCCGAAGTGCAGACAGAGACAAAGGAAGAAGCCACCGCTCACACAGATCCCGCAGCCGGGACAGAAGGTAGGACATTTGACTGTGTTTTAGCTTTAAACCTTTGAAGCCAGGAAGATGAGAAATGGCGCCAAAGGTTTTTTTTTTTGGGGGGGGGGGGGATTCCCTTTTGAAACATGACCATAACAAAAACACATGATTTTATATTTATTTTCAAAGTTTTCAGATATGAGCAAATGGATCCTCACGTGTCAGCAGGACGTAGTTGTGTGTGCATGCAGTCTCTGTTGCCCTGGCTGTGTGTGTGTGTGCAGGTGGGCAAGTGTGGATGATGCAAACACACAAGAGAAACAGCAGCATATATGCTAATATTATTACACTATAATACACCTCTGCTCATAGACATTACTGCAATTACAACATTAGGAAGCATACAAATGCAAATTGTGATCATTATTATTCTAGTATTTCACTACTTTTGTTCCCTAACGGACACAGTTATTTATGCTAAACTAATGTGTACACACCTGCTCACACATGTCACACGCACACATAAACACAGGGCCACGGCTGTCTGCTGTTGGATGATCTACATTGTCAGGGCGAAGATGAAATTATTCATTGGTCTTCTGAGTAGGCACGCACCGATAAATCAGCTAGCCGATAAATCAGCTAGCTGATAAGTCGGCCCCGATTTCTTTAATTATGGGAGATCAGTGATAAGCCGATACTTTGATGTGAAGCTGATCTTATTGATTGATTTTATCTAACTTGTCAAAGATCTAAAAATCAACCGCTGTCCTCTTTTACTCTGCCATGAGAGAGATTTGACTGACAGACCGGGTCATGTCTGCACGTTCGCAGTTATCAATAGTCACCCGCCGCTGTTTCCAGCTCAGCAACTTTCTTGCTATATTTAACAATATTTCAGACAAAAATATATGGCATCTGCCAGAATCTGAATCTGCAGGTCAGGCTTTTTAAAGATCGGTAATCGGCGCTCGGCCAGAAAACTGCAATCCATTCACCCTTACTTCTGACTCATTATCCAGAAAAGTGTAGGATCATACTATATATGTTGGCGAAATCTTTTCCTATTGATGCTGCCAAGGACTCACACTGAGTTGGAAAAAAACTTGCTTTTGATTGATTACGTTGTTTAATTAATTCTTTGGACATTTTTCTTCTTAGGTTTCAATTTTTTATTTTTATTTTTTGCAGAAATTCTATGTTCGATGTCTTTTAGTGCTGTTTTTGTTCAGGTCACACCGGTAAAGGAGATCTCAAAAATCAATGGGTCTTTCCCGGTAAAATAAAGTAATAATTAATAGCGAGTCTCGTATCCCTTTCAGACACATAAAGAGAACGTCTCTGTGTGTGGTGATCCATGTCATTAGCATCACTAATCTGTTGCTAATGAACCAGTAAACTGTTCTGTTTTTTTTTTGTTTTTTTTTAAATCCCTCACACACACCGACCACTCTGAAACACACAAAAACATGCACAGATGCGCAATTGAGGGAAAGGTTGTTATAATATATGCGCGAGCGAGGCCCTTTGTTTACTTGTGTATGGCTGCGGGGGAGTGCAGAGATCATTTTAATCACAAAGAGAAAAACTGATTTAATATCTTCATTACAGAGATTTTGGGATGAATGGATTATGCAACAGAGACGCTTTGACACGTGTGGATGATGGTGTCATGAAAAGACACCACACTTCCACTCTCCAGCCACAGAATAAGCGACGAACTGCAACCGCTGAGGGGATTCGGACGAGTGGTTTTGTTTCAAGCGTCTGTGTCTCCCAACTCTCTGCGGCGGTGAGTCCGTCACTCGGCGGAACTGCCTCCGATTAAAACGTCGGTGCAAAGTGGCATCACTGGCGTGTCGCGGGATGAAAGGTGGAAGGGATTTGGGGAGATTTAGGACGACGGTGAACGTCGCTGTTTGCAAAACGCTGTGCTGTGATTAGGAGGGCTCCGTTGTGTAATCGGCTTAATGGTGAGCGAGGAGCAGGTGGACTGGCCGACGTTAGTGAGGGAGTGTGTTTTGGGGATTGGTGGTGGGGGGAGTGTGTGAGGCGGAGTTAGGGATGTGCAAAACGAGAGCATTAATTATCAATTCATGCGGATGAGTGATGGCGTCTCCAGTTTGTAGGTTTAAAACGTTTGTGGTTTTTGTCTGTTTTTGTCTGCTGTCACACTGTTTCTTGTTTCGCCGTACTTGTTGGTGTATCTAAAAATGTGTTTCACCTAAATGTAAAACGTAAAGAAATGAAGAACATTTTGGCAGAACATTACACGTGTCACCTGTGATTTACCTCATTTCGTGTAGTCGGTGTGTGTCGAGACAAAGGTGCCAAATTTGCAATTTTATGATGCCTTTGGCATCATCTCGTTTAATTGTTTTTCCAAACTTAATGGAAACTGAATGTCTAATGATTAAAGTTCAATTTGAGATCTCCCAACTGGTCAAGTAATAATTATCTAAATTAATCAGAAAGCAGGTGGACCTTCAGCCATGTAGGGTTGAATGCAGGAGGCTGGTATGCTAACTATTGATTCAATAAAAAGTAGCAGTTCTAATGAGTCGCTCTTATGCCATGCTGACCAGAGTTAACGTGACCACGTTCTAAGCTAGCATGTTCTAACAAACAACACTGCAAGCGGTTTGCTGATCAGCTAACAATCCCTGGTTCCTGACACAGACGACACCAGCCAAAAATTAACACAACTTGTTCCTGCTAGTGTAGTAAGCCGAACTTACTGTTGACGCTCATAAGGAATATTGTTATTCATGGCACTTTGTATTTAAAATAAGTAGCTTAAACAGCAATATGTCAGATTTTTGTTGTGATTGGCACTATGCTTTCATGCACAATTTTACCACTTTAAACGATTAACTTATCAATCGCCGTGGTAATTGTTAAGTATCAGAATCAATTCTCCGAAAAAGTTGATTGCTAATTAAGTCAAAGCTTATAAAGGATTACTTCCTCAAAATAATGTTCTGTCTTTTTGCATGGATTGGTTATTTGGAAAACACAAGATTGTCATTTTGTCTAAACTAATTCTTAAACTGGATCCACTCCAACAGTTTTTCTAGAATCTCATTTAAATGTCTTAAATTGTAGGAAAGTGGAATGGCGGCAAATTTAAGTGTCTTTCTTAGTAGTCTTTCTTTCCTTTAAACAGTCATTGCATTATAATCACTATTTAGTTTTTGTTGTTGTTGTTGCTATACCTGGGATTTGTTAACTGGCACATTCTTGTCATAACATTTTGTGTGTCAACCTAGTGATATTTTTACTAATCTGCAGTAATCTGATCAGTTTACATATTAGCTGTCTACTCCTTAGTACGCAGATTTTCTTAATTGTTTAAACTTTATCCAGCCTTTCAGTACTTAACAGGGTTATTTTATAAGGAGACATTTTGCAATTTTCAAGCCTGTACATCTACGTTGGACACTGCCTGTCCAACACCCTATAAGTTTAATAGATGTTGCACAATGCTTCGGTGCCGTGACCACCATTTGTCAGGGCTCTGTGTGTTTGTGCGTGCATGTGCGGATGAGACTGTGTGAGCGGCTCTCTGATGGATCAGAGGAGGATTGAGTGGACAGGACCTTGTGATTGATACTTAGACAAGATATAAGGCGCCGCCTGCCACCCCGCACCTGGCCGCGCACCAGAACCTGCTCCACCTTCAGAATGCGAAGGAGCGTCTGGGAGACGGTGACATGAGAGGGGAGAGACGAGAGGAGATGAAAAGTTAGGGGAGAATGGGGAAAAGTGCCGGTTCAGTTGGGAAAGCGAGCGGCGTAGGGAGCAGGAGATGGACTCGAGAGGGATATTATTCAAAAGAAATGGGAATAATCACGTCCACAACAGAATATACCAGGAGGAAAGATTAGAACCGCGGCCGGCCGGCGCGGGTTGAAGTGAGGATTCTTATTACCCTCTTTTGGATCCCTCGCCTATCAATAAAAAATAGAAAGATCCATGAAATAAGAATAATGCTCCATCATGCGTTTACTATTTATTGGAGCTACCTGCCTCTCTTCTCTCCCTTCCTCCTTTTATTCCTGCCCTCAATCAGAGAAGCGCCGGGTCCCCCAGAGGCAGTCAATCTTGCCCTGAAATGTAAAACAGACAAGAGGAACAGATTACCTATTTGCCATTAATGTTTATTCTCTTTGATGTGAGCAGGCATATCAGGCAGTGTGTGTGTGTGTGTGTGTGTAACGGGCCTGCTTGTGGAAGGGTGATTGAGCCTATGCACGTATGTGCAGATTTCCATGAATGCATGCTCATACGGGGGTGTCAGTGAAAAGTCCGCTGGGGGAGAGCAGTGTGGATCGTGGCAGCTGCCTCGTACAGTGATCTGATCGGTGCAACAAAGACGGCACGGCCTCTCATCACAGCCGGATCACAGGCTCGTCTTTAGGTGAGCACGCCGGAGTGCCGTAGTTCTCGCCTGTTAACGGCAACCGCAGCAGGGGCCGAACGTGTGTGGCTCAGTCAGTCAATCTCTTCGGTTGCTTTTTCACCGCAGCCCTAATGGCGCTAAGAGAGTAGGAATCTCTGGCGCAACAGACCCACCGCTTGACCAGTCGGGGAGAAGCCGAGCGCATCATCCTTTGTTGGGTATTCACACACGTGCTCATAGGTTAGCATCTACTTCATGGGAGCTGACAACACCAATTTGCTTCATTAATATTTCAGGGCTGTGTTGAGTTAGCAGGTCAGAGTGCTGGAGTCAGGGTTTGGCCCCGCTAACACTGGAGTACCTCTCTGCAGTCAAAGGAGAGTGAAACCTTTAATTATCGGCGTTTCCCTTTGGGGAGACGGCAAACTAAACACTCCACCCGGGAAACTGGATCAGACACCTGCGTGTGAGACTCACAACTGGGGCCTGGTTAAAGGAGAGAGATTAAAAAGTATTATACTGCGGTAAAGTTAATCAAATACCTTAAAGCGGTGATGCTTTGTAACGCCAAGGTTGAGACAAAGGCCCCTTTTCATATCGACTTCGAAGTTACTGTTGTACACCACCAGCCCCGCCCCTCGTACGAGGCCAAAGTAAAGCTCTTAGCGTGTGTGAGTGTGAGTGTGTGTGTACATGCAGTTGAGCGATGACCTGGTATTTATTTCACACAGCAATTTTCCCCCTGTATGAGATGAGGTGTCGTACATCTGCTAGATAGCTTTTTTTGCCTTGCTCCGACATGAAGAGTGCACAAGGTCATCTGGGCTGCTTGGGATTGGGGAGAACTGAGGTGAGGAACCGAAGGGTGGTGCAACAAGGTCTTACACACACACACAGAAAGAGAGAGAGAGAGAGAGAAAAGGACGTGTGAGAAGGCTGAACTTCGGTGGGGAAGGACCCTATTGTAGGCGACCTCTACGGCCTTGATCACCAGTCGTCCTTCCAAGTAAGAAGAGAGATATTGGTACATTTGTGGCCCTTGTATCTTCGTTCACAGAGATTAGTGTGTGAATGCAGTGCAGCAGGTGGCGTTGGGTGTTGCTGGCTTCACCAGGAAACAGCCCTGAGTGTGTTTTGAAGATGTGACAAGTGGATTCTATGTGGTTTTGTTGTTTCAGGAGAACCTTTAGCTTTAATAGCGTGCTTATGGATGCAAAATGAAATCAAGAGGAATAGTAGAAAAGCTTACATCTTCTTTAGGATGCACATTCTGTCATAGCGTTTTCACCTGTGTATATTCATCTCCCATTGAACTAAAGTGTGCTGGATTCTTGCAACACTGGAATTTAAGAGTGAGCTCCTGACCGTGTTTTTTTTTTATTTTTTTATTTTTTATCCAACTGTCTGTTATCCCATGGCCTCTCAACATCTTCTCTTCTCCCCTTTCCACAAGATGACACTCTGCCCTTTCTTCCTTCTTCCCCTATTACCGGACCTGCAGAGGGTTGATTTAAACTGAAAGATGACCTGGTTTGGTTCAGCTACGTCTTCTCTACTCCATAAAAATCAACATGCTTCCAGTCGTAAGATCTGAACGCGTTTGTTGTTGCGCCTCTCTTTTCCTCCCTCTCTCTGTCTTGCTCTCTTTCTGTGTTGTCTTTTTTATTTATCTGCTGTAAAGGCCAGTCAAGCGCTGCTCAGCTTTGTTGTCAGAAACCTTTATTTACCAAAGGGAGGAATAAGTGACTGACACAGACAGCCTCTTTCATCCCCTTCTCGCCGCGAGCAGTGTTCCCCTCCACCGCCAGAGGAAACCCTCTCCCTCCCTCTGCTCTCTTCTCACTTCTGCCAAGCTCACCCCCCCCCCCCTCTCCCTCACCTCACCCTCCCATCACACTCCTGCATCCTGCAGGCTCACAACACACCGGCCCGCTCCCTCGGGTAGCAACCTAGCTGTAGAGTCTGCAGCGAGTAGCACGCAGACACACAAACAGAAAGTTCACCTCACAACAGTCATCAGCCGCTCCTCTCATGCAGGTTATCAAATGAAATGGACTCAAACAAAGCTCAGCTTCACATCCTATTCTGCACCCTCTTTTGTTCTAATCCTGTCTGGAATTATCATCTTAAAGTAAAGCTTAGTTAATAGCAACTCTGTCCCTAAATAAAAGAAATATCTTT
The DNA here is from genome assembly GCF_001443285.1 of Poecilia latipinna. NCBI lineage: Eukaryota > Metazoa > Chordata > Actinopteri > Cyprinodontiformes > Poeciliidae > Poecilia > Poecilia latipinna. Next base: position 8,017 of record NW_015116126.1, read on the forward strand.
AAATTACTGGTAGGGAACACAGATTTTTGTCAGAAAAACAAGGCAGTACAACTATATGGTTGTTAGCTTATGTTGCTGCCTGCTAAAGAAAAGCATTGTTAGTTTTGTTGGTTTATGTTTTATACTTAAAACAGTATAAAGCTTTTTGACCGTCTTGACAATTCAAACATTGCTCTGTCTCTCTGTTCCAACCTTGTGAAATAGGGATGCATGATTATGAACGTTTGAGCCAATAATGATATCTGATACGACATCACTCTTTTGGCCGATGACAAATATTTACTTTTGACACCCTGAAAAAAACCCTTCACCACTGCTTCAGTGAAACTTACCACAAACTCAATTACTTCACTATCACTGTGACGTGACACGTAGCCCTTACCAAGCTCTTTCACTCCCTTTTCAGAAACTGTTAACAATAAGATGAAAATAAATATTGGTTGTTAATATCGGCTAATATTTAGTTTGTCTAAAAATCACCACATATATATTTCGTAACAATGTATCTCCAGTGACAAAATGTCCTCAAAAGTTCAAACATTGGCCAGTTAATTCATTAGCTGGCAGACGTTTTCAAGACCGCGTCTCAAATAATGCAAATATAACATTTTTAAAAGCTTTGTGACTGAAATGTCCCAGACATGGTGCCCATATATATTTACATCTGTTCACCAAACAAAGAATCTTGTTCTTTTGATAACTGAAATCTAGTAGAAATCTGTAATACCACCTTTTTTTTTTCTTTTTTTTTTGTGGAAAGGCAGATTTCCCTGTTTTGGAAATGAAACCTCCAGAATGCCAAAGACTAATAACATTCAGTCCGCCCTTCTTGCGTCTACTTTGTGACAGTGAAAAGCTTCGTCCGTCTGGCCGGATCAACAGAAAGAAAATGAACACCAAATGTATCTCCGTCTCTCTCTGCCTCCTTCTAGCCTTCTCTCGGTCTCTCGCTCCCATTTAAGCTTCTTGAAGTTCTTCCAAATTGGGTTTTAAATGCCAATTAGGAGGTTGAATGTAGTAAAATAAAAGCAAATGCAGGCAGGATGGCCTCACCTTCTGGCTGGTTAGGCTTCAGAGAGAGCCGAGCTGGACCTTTGGCTCCCAGCGAGGCTTTGAGAGAAATATCCTGCCTAATGAACACATTAATTAGAACCATAACTATTTATAAGATGATAATTAGAAACGAAGGGAGGTAAACTGGGTTTTTCCTGCAATTAATGGAGGATTAATTACGGGAGCTAATGAAGTGGATTTTTGAAACGCGTGGAGGTGAAGTACAGAGATGTGCAGCTTGCTTTGTGATCACTGGCATAATTATTTTCTCCAGCACCAAAGCGTTTGAGGCCCTGGTCCTCGCTGGCTCAGACCGGCTAATAAGCATCATTGCATCGTTATATATGCACTTAAAAAGACTTGCCACTGAAATGACTGTCTAATTATTTCTAATTGGCAGGCCCTGTGTGTTGTCATTGAGCTGTTGGGAGCGGCGGCAGAGCCCTGGGTCTAATAACGCTCAGGGCGGAGAAGGTTGGGAGAGAGAGAGAGAGAGAGAGAGAGAGAGCGAGGCAGACAGTGACACGGACGGGGTGAAGAGAAGGGGTGTGTGTGTGTGTGTGTGTGTGTGTGTGTGTGTGTGGGGGAGTCTCCACTGGTTGCCTGCCACTTATAGTCGGACCAGCACATCGGACCCTGGTGTCAGTCTCCCAGCAGGACATCAGGTCATCGGCGGTCCGGCGCGTTCCGAGGTCACCCCGACAAGTATTCAATTACCAAACTTTCATTTTATCCCGGCCCGTCTTCCCGTCTTTTAATCGAAATGCCTCTGGTCTTAATTTATGCGCAGATAAACACCGCCGCGCGCGTGCGGCTCTTATACTTTTAAAGATGTGCACAAAGTAGGGGCGGTAGGCTGTGTTTACGCGCTGTGTGTGATTTGGTGGCCAGGTTCTGAGCCAGTCCTCTGAGACTGGAGCTGAGAGTGCATGCATGGACCGACCTCAGTCAGCTGCTCACGCTGGGGCTCCAACCATATGGATGCCGACACTCGGAGGACCCTGGCACAGACTTAAGTGTTAACTTTCTAATATGCATACATTAGGAGACGGATATTATTTTATGCATTGCATGAAAAGACAACCTTTTCCACTGTTAAACTTCTGCCACATTTTGTCTTAGGATTGCTACGGTTATTTCTATTTGCTAAATGCCAGAATAACATGAGGGACTTTATTTTTTTTCAAAGTTAAAAGTTTACATACACTAAGATTACTAAGCCTTTAAGCAATTTGAGGATGCCTGGATGATAATTCATGGATTTGCGAGCTTCTGTTTGGTTAACTCTCAGCATTTGAGATAAATTGTGGCAAACCTCAGATATTCTGCTTTCTTGTGTGGCAGCAGGGAAGCGTCAAAATAAATTGGGAAAGGATATCAGGGAAAGAACTCTGGGCCTCCACAAGTCTGGCTGATCCTTGGGTAAAATGTCCAAATCCACATTCATCTGTTCAACAGACCCTCAGGATTGTTCAGACATAACACTGCTTGGAAAGGAGACTGGGTTGTGACAAAGGTGCTAAACGTTTGGTTGCAAATTGTGTGTATTAATCCTTGGAACAAAAGACTCAGAGACTTAAGTGAGTCATTTAAGTTGAAATAAGCTGAAAGGCGGCTCAGAGAAGAAGAAGAAGAAGCCATCACCCCAAAAGCAATAAATGAGATGCAGGTTACCGTTTGCAAAAGGACTCGGGGAGAAATAATTAAATTTATTGAGACGTCCTGTTGTCTGGTGAACTTAAAAGTCAGCTGCTTGGCCTTGTTGATATTGTTATATTTCTAAATATAAGGTCAGAACAGAACACAATCGTAACTGATCATACTCCAGGTGGGCCTCATGAACTCAATAAAAAGCTGGCATTGTGAAGAAATAACAATGTACAAATTCTGAAACAACATCTTGAGGAAGGATTTTTCCCCCCAAGTCATAGAGTTTAAAAAGGCAATTCTACCAAATACTGAGACAATGTATGCCAATTTCTGAATTAAAAGAAAGTAATGAAAAAAGCAAAACCCTAAAATCTCATTTAATCTCTTCGGTCAGCTGATGAGAGATGTTCTGACTCATATGTTGATATATTTGAACAACGTAGCTGTAAATTGATCCTTTAAAAAGTGTGTCAACAAAGGATGATGCGTATCAGATCACCCGTGGAAGTTATTTTGCATTTTGTTTTTAGGTTTTGATATAATTTGACATAAAAAAAATACTGTTTAGATCTCTAGTGTAGGTTTCTGTGTCCAAGTACTTAATTTAACTTATTCTAAGCAGAGGCGTGTGTGTTGCCAAAAAAAAAACAAAAAAACCCCAACAACTTTGTGACACACCTTTTATCCCCTCTGAACAACTCGAGAGCAAATTGCCTGCTAATGAAACCACTGCCTGCACTTGTCAGGTCACTTTGGACAAGCAAAGCACGACGCAAACACACCCGCCAACATGTGGTTTCACTCTCACATTTGGGAATATAGCTGTGAAAGAAAAAAAAAAAAAAAAAAAGGAGAATCAATAGCTGAAATGAATATCATGTGCGTCTTGACTAGAAGACTTGACAGTCGGTTTGAAAGTAATGAAACACTTTCTCGGTGTGCTCATGAGGGTTTTATATTTGAGGTTTGTCCTTCTTTTTTTGCTCCGTCTATCCAGTTGGGGTTTGGCTGAGCAGAGGACAGGAGAAGCAAGAGGAGATAGCTGTGGCCGGGTATTGTGTTGTACAAACAGCAGAAAGAGTCGGTGCCAAGGTTGAGAAATTTCAACCACAATTTTGGCATTAAAATGAAGAAAAAAATGCTTATTTTAAATGGAGTGAACAGTTTTGTCAAACCGGTTTGGTTTGGGATTTTAACACAGACTAAATTTGTTGCTGAACTTCTTCTTTAGATTTCGCATACCAAAATAAAATGAACATTTCTCATTTGGATTAGAATAACTACAATCTACTTGTTATGGAATCATACATGTCTAAGGATTTGCTTAACCCTTTCTCTACAGTGGACAGCTGTCTAAAAGACATTTTCTTGTGCTTCTTGTGGATTTTTATGTCATAAATGCACACAGACCACTGACATGGACACTAATGCATCATAAAATACACCATCAACTACTGACCATCAGCTGCAAATGCAAGAAATTATTTTTGTTAAATCCAATATGGCTGACGGACAAAAAAGCACGCCGACCGACCCGGTCCCTCCTTCTACTGTAGACGACTCTTGCAGGTAAAAAAAAATATATATTGTGACATCAGATAACCCCTAAAGAACAATACTACTGATGTATTTTTCAAATAACAACTTTGTATTTGGAGAAAATTACAATTGATCACCTAAAAAAAATAAAAAAAATTGTTTTTACACATTTTTTCCCTACCTTTTTTTTATGCCTTAAGAAAAAAAAAATTTGAAAAAAGTCCTGACACAAGGGATCATAATTCATGCATGAAATGGCTAATATTAAAGCTGCAGTAATTTGTTTGTTTGTATAAAAGATATTTGGGCATAAATGAAGAAAAAAGTACATTTTTACTATCTTTAGAGACATACATGCTTTTTTTTTTAAAGCTCTGAGCTTTTATTACTGATTTGTTTCTGATTCTTCAAAATAATTCTTAAAAAGAAAATACTTTTTTGGTCAGTTGTCTGGACATTTTTTTTATGTCTGAATGCAATTCTGCACAGTAAAATAAAACAACAATTTTCTCAAAAACAACCAGAACGTATGGAGCCATGTCTCTCTGCATCACTGGAAATCTAAAAACACATACCAGTCTTTCGGCTTATGGGACTAAGGTGCAAAAAACATTACATTTTTCTTTAAAGATTGTTTCAAAAATAAAAATGTTTTCTTTGTAGCATTTAAGAGGGAAAACATTTTTGAATTTTAACTATGGATGAGCTTTCCTGTTGCTCTTAATTATTAGTTATTTATAGTAGAAGCAGAGGTGATGTCACACTGTGTGCAAGAGAGCAGTCTGTGTCTCAGCTCTGCAGAAAAACAGAATTCCTCTTATTTTTAAACAAGCAGAAAATAAGTACACAGTTCACATTTTTAACTTTCACTTATATCTTTTGTTGGCTCAAAGAACACAACAGCTGTGGGTACTCCCTGTACAGCTAGTAGCATGAATAAAACTTTGGTATCTAGTATGTTCCAGCTTCCTATTTTCTGCTGGAGTCTGACTGCCTGCTTAAAAGAGGGAGCAGAAACAAAGAGCCTACACTCCTCCATGGAAAATATTTTCTTTCCTAGAAGCTTCCTAGATCTTGTGTGCTTCCAAACTTTGTTTTCGAACTTCTCCTTGATGCTAAAAGTAGCTAATCCTCTTTTTCACTCAGTAACAACCTCGAGACAGAAAAGTGTTGTCAATTGGACCCTATGTTGTTCGGGTGCGGTGCATTCACTGTTTCAAATCAGAGCCGATCAAGTTCTAAACCATCCAAGTCCAGTCACCGGACAATTTCTCCGTGCATCTTTAGTAGAAGTGCGTTGAATCTGCTCAGACGAAGGCGGTATGTTGTCGGATTCTCGCGTTGCAGAAATCCCCCCTTCATAATTTGAAAAGAAGCTAAAATCCGCCCTATATGGTCTGTGAAGTGAGAGCCTTATTGGAGAGGAGAGGGCTTTTCTCTCTGAGGATGGGAGCCTTTTCTTCGCTATTCACTTGTTGGTTTTTCTTTGTGTGTTTTCCTCCTCTCCTCCTTGTTCAGCCTTGACAGCGTATGGGAAACAAAAATGATCTTCTTGAAACTTCTTTGTGAGGGAAGTCTCTGTTCTGTCAGAAGACAACTCGATGTTATTCCAGCTTAGAGGCAAAATTATTGCCGCTGTTCTTTTCTCTGTTTCCCCCCCACCCCCCCTCGCTTTTTATGGGGCGCTACTCCATTTGTGTCTTGGGTGTTTAATTAAGTGTAGTTTCCTTTTAATAGTGGAATGTGTGCCTGCTTTTTGTCGTCCTGTTCCTCCATGCCTTTTACAGTCCGCCCACATGGTTTGTCTCAGCGTTTATGATTTTTCTTATACCGGAGTTGTGAGGTTTCTAAATCACTTAAGCACACGGGGCCCGAGCAGCCCCACATTTAAACAGTAAAAGGCTGTTATGCTAAAGGCCCTTAGATCTCCTATCACTTCATAAATATATGCGTATAAAAGGCAGAAAAATACATCTTCCCTGACCATAGTGAAGGAAGGAGGGGGGGCAGTGAGTGTCTGAGAGCACACCTGCTAATTGGAGCCAGCTTGATGTGAAAAGCACGGCTGTCTGCTCTGTCTTCTCCATAAACCCAGAATCACTTTTTCTATTCTATTTTTTTTTCTATTTTTGTTCTTTACTGCCACGTCGAGGGTTATTTTCCTATCCCTTCGTTTCAGTGCTTAGTCCTCCCGTTGTCCTTCACCTGTTTTCTTTGCGTCTCATTGGAGCATACCAGCACATTCTTAAGATGTATGGAATTTGGTTTTTTGTTTTCTGGTCTGGTTAAGTCTGGAAGAAAATAAAGTTTTTCAAAGCATTTTTCTTCTTCTGTTGTCTAAAAGAAAATGGGTTTATATTTTTTTTAAAAACTACTTTTATCATTGATTTGTCACGTCGGCACGTAAACATTTTTACCCATTGGTGTTTTGATTTTTGAATTATCTGACTAATTGCACTATCACTATCATTCCTAATATCAAGATTGGCTGATAAATGTTTTGGTATCTATATCAGTCCGATATTAACAAATGATGTTTATTTCCTTTTTGTTGCAGTTTGTTTCTGCAGGGAGAGTGAAAGAGGTTGGTCAGGAGGCAGTGATAGTGATGCACACAGGATTGTAGGGAGTTGGTAGTGTTGCCGTTTTTTTCAAAGTGTCAAAAGTGTGGTGAAATATATAAATAATAAGTAGAATTGCTTCATTTTAACAGCAATATTGATATTGTATATCGATGTTGGCCCAAATTTACATATCAGTGCATTACATGGTATTCACACAAACTGTCTTTTTGCTTACCAGTCTGCGTTAGATTCAAGTTCAACTCGACAAGTGACCTTAAAATAGACTAAATCGCCAGAAAAGCTCTAAAACTATCTTTAAAAAAAAAAAATTAACAAACAAAATAATAAACACCAAAGTTCACAATCTCTATTTTGAAAAATCTACATTTAGTTTTAGATTTTGAAACAGAGCTAATCTAAACTAGTGCTGCTGCCAAAAACGTACATTAAATAGACTGATGACACCACACTCTGAAAATTAGAAGCTGGTTTAAGGATTGTCCTGCTTCCTAATTTGTGGAATTAATGAGTAAAATAATCCAACCAACATTCAAGCAGTTTCGAGGTCGATATTTTGCACTCAAATGCTCAAAAACTAGAGAAAATCTAGAAAATACAGCCATGGTGTAGAGACCCTCTACATTTTATCCATCTATGCTCAGCACCAAAATGCATCGTGGAGAACTGTGCTTTATAAATACGATAAACTGAACTGAGTTGAGTCAAATTAAACACAGTGAAGCTGATATTTTTTACTAGTTATGATGCCACAAGATTCTGGCCCACTACTTAAGTTGCAGATGGAGGCGCTGAGAACCAAAACAGCTCTCTCCTGACTCGACCACAGAGTATCTAATTGTTTCTACACCTAATGCGCACGAGAAGGAAAGGAGGGAAAAAAGTGGGTTATGGTTGCGCGAGTGGCTGTAAGAGAGTTGGCAAGTTAGCACCTAGTTGAGAAAGAGACCTCCACTTGACCTCGTGTCTGGACTGAACGGCTGAGCCGGGCCACACAGAAAACCCTTCCCCATAACTCCAGCTGCTAATGGGTGTCATGTCGAGCTGCGGCTGCACGGAGGTCAGGGGTCGCGGGGGCGCGCCAGACTGTCACGTTTAGGATTGCGACGAGGAGTGATGCTAGTCGTATGTGGCTGGGCATTGTACGCATGCAGCATTTAACAACACACACCTACTCGTGCGCATATGCAAGCATGCAGATGTCGTCCACGTCTAGCTGCTGAACGTCGTCTTTTCCCTCATCGTTGGCTGACTGTTGTAGGTTCATATAGATCTGAGGTGCCTTTGAAGGCCTTTGAACTCTGCTAAATGACTTGACCTTGTGGCTTGTGGGTTGAATCTGACTGTGTGAGTGTGCCTTGGTGGGACACAGCGAGTGGGTGGCCTGCATGGGGTCTCATTTCTGCTTCGCGGCATCGCAGACGTTTGTGTTGACGACTGCTAAATTAAAAGCAAACTGAAGATTATGACAAATCTAAACACCGCTTTTATGAAGCAGAGGGGTGAACGAAGAGAGAGAGGGGAGTAAAAAAAAATAAAAAAAAAATGTTTCTCCGAATCTTTCATGCTCCATCTTTTGCTGTGTTAATTGTGCTCACAGTCAGCTACTTTCCAGTGATTCCCGGCGTGTTATTTAGCGTGCGGAGCTATATTTATGTTTTCGCAGAGCCGTGCGCGGCGGATGACGGAGCCGAGCCAGAGTGCGTGCGTGTTCTGTGAACCAGGGGAACAGATAATGCGGCTGCTCGGAGGGAGGAGGCAGCTTGGGAAATGATTTCAACAGCTCTCATAATTAGAGGAATATCATAAATTAAACTTGTGTCTGCCGTTGCGTTTGAAGAGCACTCAAAAGTAATAAATTCTGGATGGTTAACATATTTGCATTCCATTCAGCAGGCAGCGTCAGGCGGGAACAGCTGTTTTCCACGTCTTTTTGGCAGCAGGAAATGCTCGTTGCTCACTCAAGGTGCTTTTAGATACGTTGAAATGGCAGCAGAAAAAAAAAGAAAAAGGAAAGTCACTTTTTAGTTGAACATGAAGCTGCTGCGAGCCACCGTCACAGGAAATAACTCGACGGGGAACGGCACATTAATGAAGTTCTTCAAACGTGGATCGCCTTAGATTTAATAGACTCATTTCCTTTTCAATCAGCTGCTTGGAAAGTTGACTGGCGAGTTTTTCGGTAGTTTCCATGTGGCTTGTGGGTACTTTTTGATTACTTATTAGTCTGTGTTGCTCTGGTAAAATAAACTGTATTGTCCAACAATTAGATCTAAATATTTACTGTTCACATTGGGACTTCCCAGTTGATTCTGTTCTTGATTTTTTTTTAACCCTCTTCATTCCAGAAGCATTCAGGACATATGCATTTCAAATCCTTCTTTTTATTGATCTACCTTCATATGACATGAATAGTCCTGTACTCTTAACCGCTTTCTACTTGGAGCAGGTTCCTACCAAATGACACTTTTTCCCCTCAGTCTGTCATTAATGATAAAGTTTCAAGGGAAAATGCCAGTTTAACGTCGATGTAGGTTAGTGCATACATACCAACAGATTTTTTTTTCAGTTTTTTATTTCACCAACATCCACATATGGCTTTTACTGAACACTGTTATAGACATGAACCAGTATTATTATACTGGCTCAATAAGACAAAGACTGAGGTAGGTCAGGATGGAAAGGATGGATAAATGCAGCATAGCTTGTAAATATGAGTATATCTGAACAACCAGATGTTTCCGAATACAGACGCCGCATTAAGACCCTGGGAACCTGTTGTTTCCTGTATTTTAAATGGAGATTTCAAGATCCAGATGGACTGTTCAAATGAATTCAATTTGTATTCTGCAGTGTATGTTGAAATGCACCCCGTTGTTGGGGCATTGTGGGCTTGTTTCTCTATTAAATGGCTAAGAGGCTAGTTAAGTTACACAGCATATTGAACCTTTTGAAATACCAGAAGTGTGAAATGACTGGAACTGGGGAAAACAATGTTTATTTTGCTGTTGCGCATAGAGAGGATCATGGTAAGGAAGGCAAAATCCCTAACATAACCTAATCTAACCTTTAGAAATTTGCAGCACAGGATCATCAAGTCTCCATGACAACCGTTTACTTTAGCACTCGTGTTCCAGTACCTGCTGAAGGAAACATAAACTTTAAAAAGCTGTAGCTATTAGTAAAATGAAAACCTTTGCTTAAGGACACTCCTATAGTTGCTTCTTTAAATATGCAAATGTAAAACAATGTAAGATTTAAGATAAAAAGTGTTTTTTTGTTGTTGCTGCCATTTTCATTCAGGAAAACAAGATGGCCATCATTTTACATCGGAAGTGCATTCCTGCTTTTTAGCTAATCATTCGTCAGTCAGGCTGCCATGAGAGACTACCAAGATGGAAATGGGTTAAAGTTACATGGACATCAACACTGCTGTGGCACACTGGCTTAATGGGCATGCTAGCTCCTTTGGGTATCATCACTGATGAGATGAGCTCCATGTTTTACAGAATTCATATAATTTAAAGCTAAGCCTACCATTGTCTTCCCCTCCCGGGTTGGCAGTTTGGGGTAAAAATAAAACAGTGATTGTCCATCACCGCATTGAATGGGGGGAAGATAAGGTTAGAGGAACGGTTCTCGGACGATCCGTCTGTTTCTGCCAAATGATGTACTATGAATAATGATTTGGCTGGGGTCAGATTCCAGTGGAGACGCTCACCTGTATCTGACACTAGTGGGTATCGCATGGCTGCCGTTAATGTCCAATTTTCAATGAAAACAGAAATAGAATACAGATAAAGGCAGCACACCATCCAGCTTCACACCCGGACACATAATTACCCCAATAGGCCGTGGTGAGGGATCATATCCCTGCACGCCGTGGGGGGTCAGCGGCGATAAGCTTCAGCCCAGCTCCCAACATGGAGCATAATTACTCTATTGATAATTCACCAGGAAAATGGTCCCAGCCAATTGCAGAGCTCCGATATAATGGATTGGACGATGAAACGAGGAACGAATGGAGGTAGAAGGCTGCGAGGGGCCGTGTGTATGTGGGTGGGTTGCATGTGGGGGCAAGCAGCAAGGGCCTTTTATTAGAAATGAAAATATGTTTAGGTCATAGGGGGACCCATTTTCCCTGGAGATAATAAAGCCAATGAAATGTAAAGTAGGGGAAGAGCTTGGAATGGGGTCCAACTGGGGCTGTTTATCTGTGTGTGTCCTGCATTAGCCCATTTATTCCCAGCCTCAAATTAGCTAATCATTCTCCAAGGGGAAGGACTTGGTCAGGAAATTGACATTTAGCAGCACAGGCTCACTCTATTAACTACAGTAAATTTAATTTGCTGCACACCCCAGAAGTGGGATGTTTGTGTTGCCATCAGACGGAGAAAGGGAAGGGAGAACAAGAGCGGAGAAGCTGAACTGGGGTTATTGCTTCCTCTGCTCCTGGCCAAAATTTGCTTGGCTGTAAATACGGGATTCAGACTTGGAACTCTGTGGCTTTGTTGCATTTTTCCTCATGTACTGCTGATTATAAACATACACAAACAATGTTAACTCATTTATGGTTCTCTTCATGTTTTTTCCATTAGAACTCATTTTCTGACTTTGGCCTTGTCAAGTTGTGTGCAGTGCATTAAACACTATAAATCACATCTCTTGCGACCACTCTCACATGTACCTCTGAATCACATGTGTCGTTATGTTTATTATCCTGAGAAGATCAGCATTTAGCTGATTCGAGCCTTAAACTTTCCAGTTAACGTTTCCAAGTGTGCCTGGGCAGAATACTAAACCACCGATTCGATACAGTTCGGTTTATTTGTAAAACAGACATTTACAATAAATGTCATTTCCAGGCAAATTATTCAGATCCCATTTATATTTGGTTATCTGGAGTCCAGTTTGGTCCAATCAATTAATAGCACAGTGAAGAAGCAGTCTTAGGGAAACCAGCTGATTTCATAAATCTGTTGACGATGCAGCAAACTTTCCTCCTTAGCAAGCATATTTAATGAACCACTCTCTTTTAGAGAAAGAATCCTCAGACAAAACTTGGCTTGTTAAGGGAAGTGGTATACTTTCTGCCCCAAGCAGCTGTAAAGTGACAGAACAGTGAGGTGAATTGAAAAACACTGATATTCAAGTCTAAGAAAAGAAGCACAAATAAACGCAAGAGCGCAGGGACGAGTGTACTTTCTCTTGAAAAAAGAATTCACAGAGTTTATGTCAGCAATCTCTGACAATTGCTTTGTCTATCAACAAAACAGAGTAAGCTAGACGCACATTTTCTAAGAATAAGGCTACACATGGGTAATGGCAGCAATAGCTTCATCTGTGATTTGCTCCAGGAATGAAACGCAGATAAGCAAAGAAGCACAAAGTCAAGATTGCTTCCAGTGGGAAAGAAAAACACACTATACAGAGTTGTTTTTAACAATAATCTTTGAAACCTGGTCTAAGGTCTTTCTGCATTTTTCCGGCTCAAAACCATGGTCTCGAATTCGGAGGTATTAATCTGCATGCTGTTAGCTTGTGAGCTCCAGAGAAATCTGGAGATCACAATCTGATGAAGCCTACAGAACCACATCATCTGCACAAAGGAGCGACCCGATCATAAGGCCACGTAAACTCCTAATCGGATCCCCTCAACACTTTGGCTGCACCTAGGACTTCCATCCATTAAGGTTACGAGCAAAATCGCTGACAAAGGGCAACCTTGGCGCTGGAAGATTGGACCTTATAGACGGCAACCTGTACCTTTGACCTGAGGGAAAGAGAACAAATTTCTCTAAAAGGAATGGTCTCTGCTGGCTACGGTTGTTTTGACCTTTTTCCACAATCTGTCTGTTCCAGATATCATACATGGGGCGCCGCCGAATGCCAATTATTTTGCTGGCCGTTTTAATAAGACAGAACAGACTGTTCTTATTTTTCAATGACACATTGCCATGCCAAGCAGTAATACCAAATGTTGAAACAGACTCGATAAAAGATCTGCAACATAAAAACGGGAGTGTTTTATCAAAGCTAAAACGATTCAGATTTCACTGAAAATAGTCATTTTAGGCCCTCCTTTCAAGTTGCTGCAGTGTTGTGGTCGAAGTTGAATTGTCCACGATTGTTTCAGGGCATCTGTAACTGTCCACAGTTTCCACTAGAGATTCATTGATTATTGTTGGTACAGCAGGGTGGGTCGTTTTCCTGAACTCTATCTCCATGTCCTTTGTTTTTCTGGCATTCAGCTTCAGGCAATGTTCATCACACCACTTCACAAAGTAGGCAAAAAGCAGGTCCATGATGAATCCCTTCCTACTGCAGCAGACTGACTATAACAGTGTCAACTGCAAGCTCCGATTGTCGGCCTGTGCATGTAAAAAGTCTAAAATCTATTTCACTAAAGCAACCTCAAGATTAAGATGGTGCAGGAGTTTGTTCAGCAAGATGTGGAGTCGAATCGTATTAAGAGCTGAAGTAGAATCCATAAATAAAAGCTGTGCATGGGTTTTTTTTTTTTACCTCAAGATGCTTGAACATATAACTGGTAAGCAAACTGTAACGGGCCAAGCTGGCCCAGTTCGTAGTCAGTCCGAATGGAGGGCAGATCCACCAACCAAAAATTATCATCAAGAGTCCATAAAGTGGATAACGAATGACAGATTCATAGCTGTTGCTTTTCTCCTCTCTTTTGCTTTCTAACCCTTGTCACTTTTTCTCACTTTTTAACCGTAGGATAAGTTATTGCGATATAATGTATTTCTCACTGTGTGTTAAGGATTAACGTCTTGATCCAGTGGTTTATTCCTGCACAAAACAAGTCAAAATATAATAAAAAAAAAAAAATCATCGTTTTGAGACTTTAACTTCTAAAAAGAAAGTTCTTTGCTTGGGCATCAGTGACTTTGGAAAAAGTGCCTTAGTTTTTTTTATTTATTTATTTATTTTATCCTCTTTTTTCCTTTTCCCCAAGATTCCCTCACGGAGTGACTTTGACACGCCTCAGTGGCCCTCGGGTGATCAGGATCGCCGGGGCCTAATTGATTGCAACAGTTGTCAGAGTGTTGTCTGTTAGGGTGGTGACAGGTGTCTGAAGAAAATGATTAGTTCTCTGTTGGGAGAGAGACAGCTCTGGATGTCCCAAACTGCAAACTAATAAAGGGGGGAAAGCAATAAAGCTCGCGGACAGCAGGTTTGACTGTTTTTATAGACAAATCAATAAAATGATAGATGATGGAAAATAACGGCATCTCAGCTGCCGATTTCCACCGAGGCAACCAATCATGGCTCTCCCCCAACTCCACAACCCAGAACCCGTTTGATACACAGCACACACACGCATACACACGCACAAGCACACAATGTGCTCGAGACACAAACTGCAATCACATAAACACTCATATTTATACAGCATGTCTGTGTTATGTACTGTGACCATAAATAGAGTTTATTAGATCATTTAGCTGCAATTGCACATAAGTTACTTTAGATTTTTTTTCTCTGCTGTTTAAATCAGTGTATAAATTTTTGTGTGCTACAGCTAACAAAGTAAATCTTCCACTGTAAATCTCTCGGAGACCAGAGGTCCAGCGTCAGGATCAATACTGAGGACAGGTCTTCCTCTAAGCCCGTCTCTAATTGGCTCCATTTCTGCAGTGTGTGTGTTTGCGTGTACGTGTGTGTGCGCGTGTGTTTTATGGTGTGTTGGTTTGTATAGAACTATTATTACACCCATCCAATGAAAGATGAATCCTTCCACTCTTGGGAAATTTGATCAGATTAAGTATCGTTTTGTGGTTTAAAGGATGCAAACATTACTGTGCTGTGATAGTATAATGCAATCTATACAGTGCTGATCTAATTTTGTGATGGGTGTTTGAGTAGATTTCATCAATTTGGTTTTGATTTAAGGTCTGCTGTAGTTCCAAAAACCCAGCTGCAAGTCTTCATTACACTGAAATATGTTTTGCTCAGAGAGTTTTCTCTGTGAAGTACAAAAATCATCCGACGAAACATTACCTGTTCTGTTCTGCATCTACAAATTCCAGGTTCACGCATCTTGTTTGTCAGTTTTGTTCCCTGTCACTACTGCCACAAACATCTAGTTGATGAAACTGCCCTAACTACGTTTGGACAGAATGATTTATGGCCTTTTTGTAAATAAATACAGAAAATAACTCAAGTAGAAACTTAAAAATACAGCAGGGAGTCACATGTAATGAAAAGGGTTAAAGAAACATGGGTTGTCTTGCTTAAGTATTTATATTAGGTTGGTATGAAATTAAGAAGTGTGAGTGTTATAAGAACAAAATAGATTATATAAGAAAAAAATAATTTAAAAGTGTTCATGTCTTTCTGCTTTGGGTTCAAAGCAAACATAGACTCCAGATACCGAGTACTCTACCCAGAAACATTTTAGAATGTCCTAGTCAAAGTCCAGACCTGAATCCAGTGTGGCAAGACTTGGAAAATCTTTTCATCCGATGCGGCCTCTGTATGCTAACAGCGGTTTTATCTTCTTCCAGGTCTCATTCTCGCCACCGACGGTCCCGCAGCAGGAGCAGCAGCCGCGGCCACCGAACAAGCCACAGCCGCAAAAGGAGCCGCAGCAACAGCCGGGAGCGGGACAGGAGTCGGCGCAAGGGCCGCGACCGGGACAGGGAGAAAGAGAGGGAGAGAGACCGAGGAAGAGACCGAGACAAGGACAAGAGTAAAGACAAGAAAAGGTGAGCGGAAGAATAATTTGCGTGTTGACACGGCTGCTCCTGCTGCACAGCTCATTTGAAACTACCATCCCCACGTGGGAACAGAATATGTTGATTGGTGATATACAGATACAAACTTTGAGTCCAGAGAGTCTGCTGCTCCATCCAGCACTCAGTCCCTCCATTCATCAATCCATCAGCTCATATTTTTCTCCTTCTCCCATCCTGCTATTAGCCATAGGCCTTGTAATGTCATGCGATTCCCTGCTGTCAGGAAAAAACCCCAAAAACGTTACAGTCAGACAAATAAGTGGTAGAAAGGTACTCTGTGCAGGTTTAGCTTGTAAGAGCGCTTCGGTCACCAGAACAACATGGTGATTGTTTTTCCTCCCTCCGGGGTCAGGTGCAATAAGTCTAGAAACAAAACAAGATCATATGCGCCTTCTGTGTCTTTGTAGCTAGTGTCGGGAAACAAAGGACGTCTTACTGGAGTAAGAAAGGTTGACATCTTCACTGGCAACTTTGTGGCCTCTTATGACTGTAATGCAGACCAAGATCGGATTTAGTGTAGTAGATACATCTATGCTGCACTACCGCTGTAACACCTTTAGAGGCCTTTCTCTGCTTCTACCAGAAACACATTCCCGATTCTGCCCCAAGACAATACTGCCAAACGTGACAGGGAGGAGACTGGAGTACACAATTGTTGGTAGATCTATACCTGAACGTATCACACCCCTTCACTTTTTCTTAATTGGACCTGCCTTACAAAATTATTCTAATATAAATTTCTGTATATTTTCCTTAAAGATCTACACACTAGCACGTAATGATCTGGCAAACACGGCTTTTTAGATTATTAATCCAGTATTTCATAAGTACTGACACTCATTTTGATTTAGTTTTTCCCAGTCTGACTGTCTCTAAATTCAAGCTGGTTGCCATATACATCCTGTCACTCTACCATGGAGGCCTGATTGGTGAATCTTTTTTGCGCCTTTTTTTTTTTTTTTTTTTTTGTCATTGGTGGTAAATATATTATAAAATAAACATTCAACACAAAAGTAAAAATCTGCTTTATACTTCGTGGCAGTTCGTTACCAGAAAAAACTCTCCTTTCTTAACACCAAATTAATAACAATTAATGTTATTGTTTATAAAACATAAGCTCTTTTTAAATATTGCTTATCTGCTTAGACATAAGAAAGTTGGGAAGTTTTGCAAAAGTAAAAATCAAATGTTTACTTTGTGGCACTTGGTTATGAGAAAACGTGCTCGTCTCTTAGCAACAGATTAACAACAATTATTGTTATTGTTCAAAAATCATAAGATTTCTTCTGCTCTTTTGAAATACTACTGATCTTAAACTAAAGAATTGCGCAGTTGGTGAATTTTTTGTCATTGCTGATGAATATATTACAAGTAAATATATTATAAAACACACATTCAACACGAAAGTAAAAATCTGCTTTATACTTCGTGGCAGTTCGTTACCAGAAAAAAATGCTCATCTCTTAACACCAAATTAATAACAAGTTATATTGTTTATAAAATATAAGCTCTTTTGAAATACTGCTATTTTCCCTCATGCCTCTTATGCATTGCTATGGCAGGCCCCAATTAAATATGAAGGTAGGATTCAAATATTCACAATTTGATTATTGTCTTACCTTGAATTGCACAAGCTGGCCAATGTTTTGTAAACTTTGAAGTAAACCATATGTAACTGACTATATGATTGATATAAAAACATTTCACTTTGAGTGCAGATTTTCCATACCATAGCATACACATTTATTTCTAAAGGACTTAAATAACAACATAACAGCTGATCAAAGTGTTGTACAACAAATGTAAGGCTTTGATTAATCTTCTTTAAAAAACAACATCAAGTCTTAAGTTTATTATTTAACAGAGGTGGGGATAGCAGCCTTACTTTGAAGGAAACGTGTTCCATTTATTTTAAGCTATTGCCTTTCTTAGATCACAATCGCAAAAACAAATAAAGCTAACAGTGCAACGTAAGGCCAGGAGACTATATCTATTTTCTTATTAAGGCTTCAATATCCTTTAGCATCGATAGGAATCTTTTTCTTTATCTCTGACCCTGCTTTCGCTGGTCTGCCTGCATGGATGTTTGTTGTTTTGTGTACCTGTGTGTTTGCATTTCCACCTTTGGACGTGTTAATATATTGCAAATGGTTGATACAGCTGTCTCGGAGGCAAGTTGATTAAACCTGCTAGGATTGAATCATTTTGATGAAACTGTAACACTGACTGGACACGAGGGGCCTTAACATTAAAGGAAACAGTGGGTATTGTTGGGATGTTGATAAGGAGCCTGGAGGAAGGGGTGCCCTGTTGTCTTGCACGGTAAATTTTGAGCAGGACCATTTAGGCCTGGAGTTTCTTGGTGTGTTCATTTATCATTTTATTTCTGATTGATTAGATAGCTAGATAATTAGCTAGCAAGGGTCAAGCTAGCTAGCTTTTGTACGTATATTATGGGTAAGTACAAATTTATCACCAGTTGGCTGGACGATGTTTGTCTTAGCCATTGGCTCAATTCTGTTGCCAACCCATCGGATGTTATGTATTTGCAATTTTCTTTTCTACATTTCTGTTGTGATACAAGTCTTAAATTTCACTCATAAGGTCTTGAAAAGTCTTAAATTTGAGTTGGTGAAACCTACAGAAGGCCTGTCTAAAGTGGACCAATCAGATCTGGCGTGAAATCGCCTGTAGAAGAGCTGACTCTCATCGCCACGCCGCCTCCTCTCCTTATTTATACCTTCATGCCCATGAATAACACACACTGGATTTTTGACAAAGCAAACCTTTCTCCTAAAGTGGTCCAACATTCACCAGGAGCAAGGTTGACTTTTGGCGAGAGTGCAGAGAAACCTTTGCCTGATATTCTACAAGGACCAGAAGCATCTCTGGCATCCTTCACAAAGTGCCTCCTGTGCTCCTCTCTAGTTACAATTAAAATAGTTTGAGGTTTAAGCTTGAGTTTGGCGCTCAGAAAAAGTCCCCATTCTAGCAAAAGAAAATGTAAAAGACTTTTCCGTCACAGAATCTTTGAAACCTTATATCCTGTCTAAAATAAGACGCCTCCCTTTTTTTCCCCCTCGCCTCCCATCCGACTTTTCCTCATAAAGACGAGGGTAGGATCTATGCAAGCGTGATCCTCTTCCTTTTCACCTGCACCCAAAACACGCACTCATACACCTATTATAACACTCCAACTTCATTTCCATCCAGGTTCCTTCGCTGGGTGAAAGAAGGAGAGCGAAGAGTGGGGTTGGGTGGTGAAGAGGCTCCGGAGCTTTATAGTGTCTGTCAGGATAAAAGAGGGGCCCCATCACAGCGGCACCCTGACACCAACTCTGTGTGCGCGCACATGTGTTTGGTGTTGTTGTCATTAAACATTTAAGACTCCTCTAGTATGACAGCAGGCAACTTGGTACTCCGGCGGTATGTTTTCATGCAAAATTTATTGAAAAAGACGAGTCGTTGTTAAGAGATCTTGTTGCCTTTCACCAGTGGCAAAGGGTAAGTGGTTGATGGTAGGGTTCTCCGTGTGTGTGTGTGTGTGTGTGTGTGTGTGTGTGTGTGTGTGTGTGTGTGTGTGTGTGTGTGTGTGTGTGTGTGTGTGCAGGGGTGTTTAATCAGGCTTGTGAACAAGGTCAGTAGTTAAGTTTCAGTCCAACGTGCCATCATACTTCCTCTAGGAATCACTTTTTTTTTCTTCTGTGAATGTTTAGCTTTTTACGTAGTCGGAGCTGAGCTGAAGAAATTCTGACAAGGCTTTCCTGAAGTTTACTTTGATGAAAGATTAAATAAGAGTAATATAGAATTACTGGTCATTTCAAAGCTGTGTTCTTCAGTGCATGGTTAATTTGCAACATCTGAATGATTACACATAATTTTAGGTTTGAAATGTTGCAGAAATGTCGGCTCGCTCTCCATTCACCTGATGTAATCCTCTGAAATGAACCTGGCAAAATGAATGCAATCTGTGCAAATAAGTAACTTTTTAAAATTTGTTCTTATCTTAAAAACTATTCCAGTTATTCGTTTAACACTAATTCAGTACATATTGTACATCAATGCACTTAACCAGCAACATATAATCAGTCAGATTCTATGAAATCAAGTTAAACAGGCTGAACATCTATGTGGACTGTAGATCGCAGATTCAGTGATGCATGGTCCAGTTGAATTGTAGCCATAATCCTGCATGGTATAAATAATAATGAGTTAAAGGTAAATAACTAAAGAAAGCTTAATTCCACATACTCACCAGGTGAAGGTGTGTTTTTTGTACATCATTTTTAGTTCTCCTAAACAGTAATCAAGGGTTTCTGCGTGGCTCAGTTGGTAGAGCAGTCACACCATGTTCAGAGGCGATAGTTCTTGATGGAGTTTGTCCCGGGTTCGATTCCTGGACTTGACCCATTTGCTGCAAGTCATTCTCTTCGGTCTCCACTTTCTTTTCTGTCAGGTTACTGTTCAAAAAAGGGCGCAAGAGCTAAAATTACAAATAGAAAAACAAAAGAAGATAATATTTGTAAAACAAAATACTTTTTTCAAATATTCCGTCATACCATTCCCAATATTTAAAGTTATTTTAGTGAGTCACCAGAAAAACCGATGGAGTAATCTTAGTCATCCCTAGTAGTAAGAAGCAAAGAGTCGCATACCCCTCCCCTACATATTGCTGCCCAGTGCCAGTCAACTGGCTCAGTGAAGGCTACACTTTTCCCTTTCTTACTGGTACAACAAATATCTTTGTGTGGAAACAATGCGGTCAGTCACAGCAGGGAAACTCAAGGAGCTTCACCAGTCAAAATGACAAAAAATTAGCAGCAGATGGGCTATTCTGTATTATTGTTGGTGTGTGTAAATAAAATAAAATAAAAAAAAAAGAATAAATAATTGTTATAGATGATTAAACCCGGCAAACTATATATACATTCAATTGCTTTATCTTTTTTAAAAGAAATCCTCGCCCTTTCCCGTGAGCTCTGCCAGCTTCTTTTTCTCCGTGACAGATCGTCAGGGTTGGAGAAGAACGTGAACAGGCCGCCGTCTCGTGCTCAATCAGCGAGGTCTGTCCAATTAGGCTGAACTCGGTGTCCACACTGGCTCATTGAAGTGCGTAGGGCCATCTTAGTTATTTCAGTGTCAGCCGAGTGAAGAGTGGGCAAAAGCGAGGCCGTGGGAGCGCCACGGAGACCTCTTATCCCTCCAAAGACCTTGAATGTTCTTACACTTATTATTTAATACCGGAGCTGATATAATGAGCTGAGGGTTAAAGAAATGAGATAACTGCCCGTCTTTAATTAAAGCCTCCCATTGATGTTCTCGCCGATGCATAGGAAGGATTTTCTGGCTCCGGGACTTCAGCTGGAATAATTTTTTTTCTATCAAGATAGGAATACATTTTTAACACCGTAGGTATTTGTCTGATTCGTGCCTATAAAGCAGTGCTCACTGATTGCAGCCGAGTGCCACGAATGTGATTGTTTAATAATTCCCCTCATTACCGCGTCTCCTCCCCGACAAGCCAAACAGAGCCCAGCTCCACCGCAGGGATCCCGGCAGGACCTGCAGGCCCTGCTTTGGCTAGCTCTTCACCATCACTCAGCTTTAACCTCTGAAAGGCGAGATGCTGCGAGGTAGAAAGAAAATAAAGTAAAATAAAAAAAATAAAAAAAACCCCACACACAAGCACAGACACACTCACGCACACATTTGCACTTAGCGTTGTTGATTTTTCTCTCCCGTCTTTTCTCGCTCTGAGGAACTGATTGTCTGCTTCTTTGCCTCCGTCGAACATCTATCAGCTCATTAGGTTTGATAATACACCGAAAAAGTAAGCGTGAGTGTGTGCGTGCGTGTGTGTGTGTTTGTGTCTGTAGCTCCTGCCTGCGGCTGCCTCTCAGCCTGCTGGGAATGTGTGTATGGGTGGTGTGGATGGGACCACAGGCTGCTGTGAGTGTCTGCAGGACTTTAGGCTGTGTCTGGCACTGGGAGAGTGGGTCTGGGGAGGTAAAAAGACTTCAAACGCCGTCCTCGGAAGGTTAGCATACACTCGCATTGACTTGAATCAGTGAGCTGTAAGTGTGGGTTTTTATTTGTGTGCACACCAATTGAGGGGGAGGCAGAGGGGGAGTTTGTGGAGGGGAAGGTGAGTCTGGTGGCCAGAAGCAAGAAGAGACACGGATGGGTGAGGCTAAAGTCATGTGTGTGTGTGTGTGTGTGTGTGTGTGTTTTTTTTCTTTCTTTCTTTTGGGTGGGTGGTAAACGATGGAAGTTGAAGTGATGTCTACATGCAAAAGGGGGGACAGTACACCCACCCAGACGCTCTCACGTCCCTGTACGCTAACGCCTGCATGCACTGAGGGGTGCAGCTGCAGTGGTTCATGGCCCATAGCTATTCACAGTCATTAGCTTTTTTTTTTTTTTTTTGTCATCAAACAAAAATAAGATTAACTCTAAGTGGAAAACAGCCCAAATCCTCACTTTCACATTAAAACATTTATGCACACAAATTAAAGGTCGTGATAAAATGCAAAACACCCAGACATCTGGTGCTAACTCTGTAAACCTAATAGGCAAGAACAAAAGTGTGTAAAAGCAATAATATTAACAATATCTTCTTGAAGAGTGTCTGTAGGTTTTTTTTTTATGTCTTGATTGGGTGTTTAGGGTAATTCACTTTGGTTTCAGTTTGTTTATGTAGCGCTAATTCATAACATGCTGCATTTCAAAGCACTTTACAAGACAAACGATTCCAGTCTAGAAATATTAAATTAAATCAGTCCAATCATATAAACAGATTCGAGATCAGTTTCATGCAGGTTTTCATTCACACATGCATACAGTACTTACTTATACACACGATGTTGTTGGAATGTTGTTGCTGCCCTTTCTAAAGGTTCAGAATACCAGGCGGTGAAGACAACAGCAATCCATGCAGACTTTTGAAATAAACATCTGAAATTAATCCCAACTTTGACTGGCTTCATAACTATGTGAAGGATAACTAATGAGTTGAGAACCGCTTTGATCACATTTTTTTCTTCTAAGTATTTTGTCGTTCATTCCTGTTTTCATGTTCTTGTTGTCAACATGAGGTAGTGTAGTAATAGTGTAATTCCAACTGGAATTGGAGGTTTCTGACATCGCCTGACCTCAAAATCCAATATGGCTGCCTCGACATATTGACAGTCTTTGTTTAAAGCGCCTCACTTTATCGGCACTTCTGACAACAATCCTTATATTAAATACTTAAAACACACACAGTACTTCGTCCCTGTTCTTAAATCTTAAATCATCTTGCTTAATAATTAATATGCTATAAAATTCAAAAGAATCAGCAAATGAACTTTAGAACATTTGAAATGGGAACTTCACAAGTGATTTCCATCTAATTTGATGACGTTTAACCTATTTTGCAAAGAATAATGGGGAATAATGTCTGTTGATGTTCAAAGCTTGCAGAGACAGACTCACAGCTGTAATTGAAGTACAATGAGTTTCTCACGATTCAGGTGGAAAAGTTAAATCACTTCAAATCCAGATTAAAATACATGAAAGTTTTTGGTTGTAACGTGAATATAACTCAGTTCAGTGGGGCGCGTGGGCATTTTTGCTTTGATCTGCGTAGTTACTTGACAACATCTCCAAAAGTAAAAGTTTTATGATTATCAGATAATCTGTGATTCCAAATTACGATCTATACTTTATTTATTTTCACTAATAATATTAAAGCATTCAAAAAGTGTATGAACGAACGATAAGTGTTTCCTTCTCCTTTTTTTTCTTTTTTGACTGTGTGTGAGAAGGGAAAAAAAAAAAAAAAACAATCTGGCTATGTATAATCACCGGAGAGACACTCTGGGTGTGTGATAGAGAGCTGTGACAATCCACTTACTGCGCTCTGTAATCTGTTTAACCATTTAGTGAGGTGTTAAGGGAATATGCAAACACTCACACACGAGAGGGGAAGAACACAGCAGACACCCTGCAGGCTGCAGCAGCACACAGGAGAGTTTGACTCCTGAACCGGGTTGCATATTTGGAACGGTGTGTGTGGTGTGTGCGTGTGTGTGTGTGTTTTTTGAGACCTGCTGTAGGCTCAGAGAGAAGCCAGGTCCTGGAGCGTGATGACAGAGACCAGACCTGGCCAAACAGAAGACTCCCCCCACCCCGTCATCCCATCCACCCCCAGCAATCCAATTAGCCTCTTCCTCTCTTTTATATTCTCCTCTCCTGTCCTTCCTCTCCACCCTGTCCTCTTTCTGCCGCCGCGTCTTAGCAGGTGCTGTCGAAGTTGCTGGCCGCTCTGCTTTCGCGGATCAGAAAGAGGATGCAGGCGGGATTATAAGCAGCAGGTTATGAGCTGCAAACATGACAGGCCAGCGTCGATTTTGGAGGGTTATGTAAATGGGAATTTGACAAAATGTGCTTTTTTTTTTTCCTTTTCTGGAAATGCTAGGTAGGTTTTGTTTGAAGGAAACAAAGTAGTGTTGAATCTAAAAAAGAAAAAAAAAATGAAGAAACAAATTGTTAGCGTTTCATTTTCTCCAGGCTCTTGTGCTTATTCATCTGGGCCACGGTTAAAGGACGGTGTTGGCAGAAGTCTTTACAAAAACATATTACCGAATAAGGTTTTTTTTTTTTTTAACGGATAAAAGAGAAAGAAAAGAGGGAAGCGAGAAGAGAACCGCTTTCTCCGTGCACTTGACCCATGCTGCTCAGAGACAGAAATACAGCTCTGCAGATATTGCCTAATGGCATTGATCATTACAAGAATACCCCTCTCAGACTGGGTAAACAGCTTTTCAGACATACAGTTAAGTACCATGACTCAGTGCTGGAAGTAAATATTGCCTGAGAGGCGCATATAACAATCGTCCTCAGTGGAGGCTTGAAATCGACTGCCACTTCCAGAGCATTTTCTTTTAGCTGAAATGAGGCGAAACAAAACAGACCTTGGTGTATTTAGCCAGTCACATGAGTGGGATTAATGTGAGACTGTGATGAGAGAGGGATGGGAGCGCCTATTAGTGTCACTGATAGAGTTTGGCATTTGTGTAGGGTTCTGATTGCACTCCTAGCAGCAGAAGGAGGGTATTGAAGCGTCCTTCCTCTTCTCCCTCCTCCCTCATCCCCTCCATTCCTGCCCATTTAGCCTGGCACTTTTTTTTCCAGTAGAAGTAGTTTAGATCTCTTGGCCAATGTTTAATTCATTTGTACTAATGTCTCGCTCAGTCTTACTCTCATGTACTCTGTCTTGTTCTTTTGCCCGTCTAGCCTTGGTGGTTGTCTAATGGAGGTATTCTACTTTGCCTCCTAGTCATTCCCCTCTGGCATGCACACACACACACACACACACATCAGGTTTTTCAACTTCACACTTTTCTTTTGAGGTAAACACAGTCTTGATTTGAGTGCATTAGCTATTCATAGAGTTGAGTTTTACAGTAAAAAATAAGACCTAGCCGATTTTTTTTTGTGCCCAATTGAAGATGTTTCTCTCCTAGATGAAGCCGCTAAAGGAGCTACTACTGTCATTAACTTTTTGCTTCTTTTTAACAAAGAAAGATGGAAAAACTTTTTGTCTCTTCTGCTTCTTTTTGTGTGTATGCTCTGACTTCTCTTCACACTGAGCCAGGTTCAGCTGGTGATTTCCTCCCGTTGAAGGAGAGTTTTTCCTCTCCACTGTCGCTACATACATGCATTTCCTATGTCATACATTGCAACATGATACGATCCAACAAAAAATGACGATGCAGTAAAATGAATATATATATATATATATATAAAGCAATGAATCTAAAATAAAAGATTTTGTGAAAAATGAAACGTATGACAACCCCCCCTAAATATTTACAACAAATATCACATCCTAGAAAGACATAATAGTTCGGCACATTTACTTAAGCTTAAATAGAAACATCTGCAAAAATCTAAATCACTGTTATGCTTTATCCTTTCTCAAGCATACAGTGTGGATATAGTTCACTAAACAAAAATGTCACTTTTGTCTGTGTGTGTGTAGCTAATAGGTCACATTTCATCCACGGATGATGACTAATAACATGGATCCCTGCCAGTTCCAGGCACAAACATGTGTGCAGGGAAACTGGCATTCAGACTATGTTTATGCTTTCAATTTGGAAACATTGTGTTTATGTGCTCTCATCAGATCATCTATTTTGCTTCTCATCTTTTTGATCTAAATCAAAAGATGTTCTGTTTTTCAGTTTTTGGGGGGTCTTTTGCTCTTTTCAAAACGGCTGAAAAGAACAAAATTTAGTCGTTTTGCTCTTTTTTTTATTTTTCACAGTTTTTCCTGTAACTGTCTTTGTGTGCGCCCAGCTCTGACGATACGGACAGTGTCTGCACGGCGTGTTTAATTAAAGATTCAACACAGCAAAGAAAAAAAAAAAACTGTAAAAAAAAAAAAAACTAAAACAAAAACAACTCTGTGTATGCACACATTAATAGAGACTGTGAGAAATCAGTCAGTGCTGCGCTCTGCCTGGAAACTGTTTAAGTGGAAAATGGAGGACAATAAAACAGTGTAGCAAATCATCTTGTTAAGTTTTCAAACAGATATTAATCAGGTTGAATAATGCAGTTGGACACAATGTTATGGCACCTGCTGTGTGGCAGGTTTACATTAAGGCTGCATATAGATTGTGTATTGGAGAGAAGTATGAGATCATACAGGCTGTTTGAGTCTCTCTTTTTGCAGCATTACGTATATTAGTGCTGTGGATAGGAGGTGATAATAGCTTATATGTTTTTATTCCTATTAAATATTTGTAACAGTTCTTGTACAAATCCTTGTGTGCTTTTAGAAATCTGGAGTTAGCAATGAAATAGTTAATTAGTATTATAGCCTTTTGTGGTTGGAACCATGAGATTGTGTAAAAAAAAAAGAAAAAAAGAATGAATTTATGTTTTATGGCTCTGGAATAAACTTGCACTCAAACAATTAGAAAAATCCAACCTTTAATTTGAGTAGTCATATTTAGTGCCAAAGTTTATAAGTGCTGTAATCGCTACCAGTTCCTTCAAAATAAAACTAATTGAAGCACTTTTTTGTTACCTTATAGTTCACTTTTGTAAATTTTTTTGAACTTTCTATTAGTAATCTGTCATCCTTCATTGAGATGTAAATATGTGACACACAGTTACATTTCTTCTAGCCATTCCTCAGCATGGGAAAGACAAGAAAACATGTCATTTATACCAGGTGGACATGTATTGATCTAAACCTGTCAATAACTACAGGTTATTTGTCCCAACCATTAAGTTACTGTGAGAATAACTTAATGGTTGGGATAAAAAAGAAAAAGAAAAA
This sequence comes from Poecilia latipinna, assembly GCF_001443285.1. Classification (NCBI taxonomy): domain Eukaryota; kingdom Metazoa; phylum Chordata; class Actinopteri; order Cyprinodontiformes; family Poeciliidae; genus Poecilia; species Poecilia latipinna. Next base: position 34,935 of record NW_015116126.1, read on the forward strand.
AACTGGACAAGTTTTCCGTTAGCTTTTTGGACTTTAACAAGGACCATGTTTTTGGGCTAGTTTAGACTTTGATGGATCTTTTCTTCTGTAAACTTTCCAGAGGAGTTGGACGCGAGACAAAGAATGAATATATGGGGGAAAAAAAAACAAAAAAACATCTGATGCCCACTGATGGAGGATCTGTGGTCTGGTTTCTCTTCCAATGACTCTCGTTAGACTTCATAACGTTGTTAAATCCTTGAAATGTGAGGAGATTTCAAATGAAAATCTTCTTGTCTCAACAGGAAAACTAAAAAAAAAGGGTATACTTATCATCAGATTATGCTACTGCAGAAAAAAAGACACTTTTATTGCAAGTCTTTACGCAATAAAAACACTTCTTTAACAAACAACACTCACCTTCTTGCAGAGTTAATTAGTCTACATTTATGCGTTTAGAGCGGAGTGCCTCGTTAACCACTCTGTGTGGATTTCAGCCTTGTGCTGTTGGTTTGCATTAGCGTGGGAACTGGGCTGGCTCTGCCTTCTACGCCCCTTTTCCTCAACGTCTGCAGCCAAACAGAAAACCGTAAAAGACACACAAGCGCGCAACAAGAGCGCACATACTCCAGACATCTCTCCCTCCAGGCCAGACTGCAAAGTGCTCGGGGCGATGTTGTTTTGTTTTCTGACACACCGACAGAAAGAGTGGCAGACTTACACAGGCCGGCGATTACGCCAGTTTGACACCACGGATACAGAAGAGGGAAAAATAGAAAGGAGCGAGAAAGGCAGCAGCAGAAAACGGCGTGTGGATGATATGAATAACAATGTCTGCGGCGTGTCTCAGCGGACCCCGATAACCTGCGGACCAGAGCCCCGGTGCCTGTGACAGGCCGGGCCTTTGTGGCCCCTTTATCCTGCCCGTACACTTGTAAGGTAGAGCTGGGATAATCGCACCTAATCTAATTAAGGCTAAAGAGGGCCATGACTGTGGCTGGCCAGGAGCAGACTGGGCACCCAACACACACACCGACAAATTCAGCTCACAGGCGAAATCCTGTTTGCATCAGAAAAATAAGGTTGTCATATTGATTATGCAGATGAGGGACTAGAAGGGACTAACTGGCTCACAGGCCAGCCGGTTACAGCTGACACAGGCTAAAAGAGAGGGATACAGAAAGAGGAAGAGAGGATTAGAGCAGGTTTAGCTCTGTTTTCTTTCTAACACTCTGCATGTACCACTTTGGGGTGCGGCGCAGCATTGTCTCTGGCGGCACTCTCTTTATTTGGCAAAGCAAATAGAACCAAAAAGGTTCTGCAGAACATCCAAGCAGGTGGACCAGGTGACCTGGTGGGTATTCCAGTACGTGTCAGAAACTCTGGAAACTCAGCAGAATATGTTAGTTGAGATGCAAATACTTTACTTCGCAGTTATTAAAATGTGGAGCAAATATCTTGTTTTTGTTTCTAAAATATCCCACAGGATGGCCAAACATTTCAAATCACCAAACCACAAGCCAGTCATCATGCCTTATAGATCACAATAAAAAAAAAAGAACAATCAAATATTCTAATAATGCAAAATCACGAAATCAAAACTCAAACACATATGCATATATGTAGAGTTAAAGCATGACAAACTGCAAAAGCACAATCTTACCAAGTAGTTTTGTTTAGTTCCTTGTGCAAATATCTTAGTTTGGTCTTATTTCACGTGGACTAGCTTTTTTTTAACGTCATAAGTGAAATGATCTGCCAGAGGAACTATAACTTTTTTTTGTCAATATTAAAGAATTATTGATTTAAAACAAGCTCCTATTTCTTGCTGAAAATTTACTTGTTAGTCAGTTTTGCCTTATTTCACATGTACCAAGATATGTGCACTAGCAGTTAGACCAAAAATACGTTTTGCAGTGTGACCTGCTTTAACTCTACTTTTTGCATATGTGTATACGTCTATTTATAACTTTACTTTAGTCTGCGCGCATGCGTGCGTGCGTGCGTGCGTGCATGTGTGTGTGTGTGTGTGTGTGTGTGTGTGTGTGTGTATGTGTATTTATTCACTGAGGATGCTGCCAGCAGCAGCCAGATTGCTATTTCCCCCTCTGTCCCTATAGAAAGACCTGGGTAGTAGCCGTCTGAGGGTGTGATGTACAATTGAAGGGCAGGATTGAAACTGATTACCTTGTTAACTCCTGGCACCCACCAGCAGCTTGAAATAGACCTGAGCACCAGGGCCTGATTTGCAAATGAATTACCACCGTCGCCCGGCCCTCCCCACCCCTCCATCTTACTCCCTCTCTTGTGTTCTTTTTCTCCTTTTTTTTGTGTGTGTGTGTGTGTGTGTGTGTCCATTTGTTGCCAAGATCATCTTTTTATATTGTGCCATGACAGATGCTGCGCCGGGCTGCCATTGTTTCCCATCAGGTTTTCTGGGGCTGTGAGGAGAGCCAAAAGATTTCCACATGTGATTTTTTTTTTTCTTCCTTCTTCTTTAAAGACAGGCGTCCCGACTGCCGTGGTATAGCACGGCGCTCCGTTCTTTGTGCGCCAGTACGGCAATGTACATGATTCAGGAGCAGGGAGAAATGTGGAGTGTCATTGTCTGGATCTCAATAATGGAGAGGTATTTCTTTAATCAGGATTGGTTGTAATTGGGAGCTATGAAAGGGCTGAGCGCTATTGAAGAAAACCACGGGGAAATTGATTGCTCTCTCTGTTCCCATTTTACTTTTTGTCCAGTCTCCAACTCCTCCTGAATATGAAACACTGAAATTAAATCAGTTTTTTTCCTCTAAATCTGGCTTGGAAAAGTTCTCACAAAACTTTTACGTGCATTGTCACGTTGCAGCTGCAGAACTCTGTGCATTTTATTTGCCATTTATGTGACGGATGCTCACAAGCTAATACCAAAAAGTGAGCAATGAACGTGTATTTCAAACTTTTTTATATTTTTTATGAGTAGCAGCCTGAGAATTTTCAAATACCTCATTTAATAAAAAAAAAATCACCTCATATATTTTTGTATATATATTGTAGAGGTTAGACTCTTCTGTCATGATACGTAGGGATGGCTAAACATATTGCAGATTTTATTTGGCAAATAAACTAACAAGAATCAAATTTAGTACAGCTTGTCCTGTTGCGTGCTCCTCCTGATTATAGGAGTCAGAGTAAAGCTAATTTCTATTGTTTTTTAGATTTCAAATATCAGCCCAACGTGTATAGGTGTGTGTGTGTGTGTGTGTTCCAAAGAGCAGAAGGAGCAGCTATAAATTAGCTTCTTTCGTTCCTATTCTTCCCTTCCCGACTTTTTTATTGACTGCATTTCACCCTCCCTCTGAGTAACTTAAAGTGCTGAATTTGTTAGCTCCCTTTTTAATGGACTGCCTCTCTCTACCATTTTGGGATTATGCTAAAGTAACCCCGCCACCGCGCCCCGCCAAGTGTGTGTGTGTGTACATGCATGTGGAACTAGGCAGAGAGCAGGGAACGATAAGTCTGTGTTTTGTTCCCCCTCTCGTTTGCTGTATAGAAGAGTGACAGCTCCTGACTTACCTCCACATTATCCCTCCCTGTCAGTCTGTGAGTGTGTGTCCCGCTAACTTCCTCTCAGCTTTATAAAACCCTGAGAGGTAGCTCTGATAGCACATACAAGAATACAATTTCAATTTCAATTGGCGGCTCTGTTAAAAAGGGCCTATGGAGATGGCAATCAGGCCTCAGGGAAAGCTGCACCCTCCTGTATTGTAGTGTGTGTGTGTCTGTTCTTCAGTTGCATATCAAGCGTTTGCCTTCTAATAGTTAAACAGGCAGATGTCACTGATGCGGACTGTGTATTAGTGGATTGTGTGTGTTATCTGAGTGTGTGTGTCCCTCATCACATTGACTCTGTAATAAATACGCCTGCCATTCTATCAGCAGTCAGACAACATATGAATGCTCAATGACACGCTTGACAAGGCATGCAACTGTGGCAAATGGGATGCGCACACTCGCTCTCTTTCTCACACACGGCGACTCTTATGTATGATGTCTCTTTTATAGCGTTGCCATATCCCATCTTCCTTTGCTGCTCCTCTCAAGTCGTCCTCTCACCATGACTCACTGAGATCAGGCTGAGAGCCTGCTGAAGGGCAAGTTGTATTTTAGCATGCAAGGGATGCCAGGAAGTAAACATAGGTGTACTTTAACGACAACGTTGTAAAAACCGATTTTTAGGTTATGTTTATGAGTTATTTGGTCAGAAACAGTTTGAACTCAGTTCAGGACATTTGTCTCCTAATATATAATCCATGATAGTATTGACACATCTGCTCACTTCACATTCTACAACTACATAGAGTATTGTCAGATACTGATGTGTGTTTGCGGAGTGTCTTTTACGGTTTTGGGCTCTAAAAAGCAGTTACTCAGTATGTCGAACTACATTCATTATCATAGTATCAATGTGTGCAACACCACAATCATGAAGGACAGCTTTGTTGTAAACATTTGGTAGAATGCAAATTTAGTTTTCCTGGAAAGTATTTCTGTGAATGTCTGTCCTGTTGGGTAGACAGTCTTTGCCTTTGATGAACACACTTAAAGCATATTTTTGGTGGCCATGATGCTAACACTTACAGGGTGGGGGAAACTGTAATGAGGGAAAATGTCAGGAAAATTGTGAGTTTCTGCTTTACCATTTTCACTAACAGTATCATGACTGTATGTTCCTCTGAGCTCTTCTACAGCTGCACTGAAAAACGCTATAGAAACTTTCGTAGAGCTGCCACTAACAAGTTTTTAAAATACTCTATCGATACATTTTTTTTAAATTCAAATAATATAAATAATTTTCTTACAAAAAAAGTATTTTATTTTTGTTTAATAAACTTTTTTTTTTTCTTTTTTAAAGTCAAAATGTCACCACAGGCTGCAGCTTTGGTACATCTTTCTCGTACTTTGTGTACGAACAAGCAAGCGCACGACTGCAGGTTAAATTACCACAGTGATCTGCACATCTGTGTTCATGAACTCCTTTGAGCGACTGCTACTGTAGCATCTGAATGACACCACAGGCTCCCCTCTGGATCACATGCAATTTTCTTATTGGGAAAAATAGACAATGCAGTCAACTTGTGTCAACTTACATTCCCTCAATCATCTAGCGACGGACACTGAGATCCTATCTGTAGACCTCATCTTGATCTTCAGCACCATCAACCCAGGACAGACATAGATACTGTTCGGAAGAAAGCCCAGGAGAAACTGTAATTTCTGTGGTACTGTAGTACAATTCGCCTCGGCAGCTTCGAGTCTTCTTCTACCCTGCCATCATTTAGTCTGCTCTGCGTTTGTTCATCTCTGTGTGGTTTGGCTCAGCGACAAAACAGGACAGGCAACAAGCAGCGAGGTCTGCAAAGAGAACCATCAAGCCTGACCTTCTGTCTGTCCTAGACTCATAGAGATCCAAGGTCAAGAAAATGTGCCCTAAAGTTTCTGGAGACCCCACACATCCTGGACACTAACTGTGCAGACTTATTCTCTGGACGGTGCTACAGATCGTTATTTGCCAAAGCGAGCCTCCACAGAGTCTGAGCACAAACTTGGCGGATAAAGCTGATTCTTATTCTAAATTAACAGTACACTTTTGCATTGAATGCCTACCTTATAATACAATAAGCAAACATTTGCACTGTAAATTACGAGATAAATATATAGCTGTTATGTCTAGGATAGCAGAAATAAGTTAAATGGAGCCCTTAAGTGTTATCTGTGCACATAAAAAAATGCTTTGAGTTTTAAGGTTATCAAATATAATTGGATTAAATTTAATTTTCTTTTCAGTTACAGTGTGCTCTGCAGGAAGTTTCGTTTTGTATTGCATGGTCAGGAAGGCGAGCAGCGGGCAGCGAAAGGGTTAAAGCTTTCACTTTCAGGACAGCAGGTCTGAGAGGTAATGCATGGCTGATGAGTGCCTGGCTAATGGGCAGCTCTGTTAGCTGGAAATCAAATGACTGCCTCTGCATTTTAAGTCCCTGTGTCGCCTCCATTGACTGACTGAAGATATTCATCTCTGCCGTGTCAAGGGGCCGGGGAAGAAAAAGAGAGAGGCTAAGGGAAAGAAAAGGAAGGGCATCTTAGAGGAACCTGAAGACCTAATGCAATTATTAGAAACTTGACCACAAATGACAACTCATCTAGTGCTGGCCCTGTAATTAATTGTCTGCTAGCAGGAGCGCTTGGGCTCGCGGGAGGGTGAGAGGGGGAGGAGAGAGAGAGAGAAGGAGAAGAAAAGGAGCGGCAGGCTGGTGATTGGAAGAGGACAAAATGACTGGAGAGGAGAGATAGAGGGAAGGGGATGAGGTAAGGTGAGGCAACAGCTTCGAAACTGTCATTACGGAGCAAGAGACAGGGAAAAAAAAGGGGGTTTGGACACTTGGAAATAGAACACGCACTGTGACTGATGAAGGCAGGAAGAATGCGGAGAAGAGTCGGCGAGAAGAAAAAGTACGCGAGCGTAGGCAAGGAGCTGAGACAGGGAAGCGGCAGAGTGCAGACAGTGTGATGGATCCAGCCACCATGTTAAATTGGTCAGTATTGACCTTGCCACGGCTCACTTTAACACTCACACTTGTTTGTCCAGTTTAACTTAATTGACCACGGATAACTAATTACCGTTTCCTGGAACCGCAGTACATTACTCTCTGTCTCCATCCTCTCTCGCTCACTCGCCACTTTCTGTCAGCCTCCACGTCGCAGTGGCTCGAAAATCTTTCCAAGGGAAAAGAGGAGCAGGCTGGGAACATGAAGCTGATGTCTGATATTTCATCATTCAAATTTTCCATCTTTAAGGTCTCTACCAAGGCCGCGCAGTAATAGCCGATCATGCCCAAAACATGGGTTAGAAAACTTTTCATCATTAGCTTGGTCAGAGTCCCACACAGTCTGTCCTCTAATGTCAAATACTTATACAAAGATGATAACAGGGTACATCAGGATGTGGCTTTCGGACTATTCGTTAGCTGCTACAAGAGTTTTACCCCACTCTACCCTTGTCCAGCCCTAGTCGGAGCTTTATGAAATATTAATTTACGTATGGTGAAAAAAAAAGTGTTCCGATCTCAACCCAACAGAAATGGCTTGGAAATGATCGAAGGACTTAGCGAGCCATGCTTTCTCATTCCACACCTTTGTCTGAGCTCAAAACTGCACAAGAATGGCTGCGAATGTTTTGGAAAGCTTTCAAAGAAGACTTGAAGATGGACCAACATGATCAGAAATGAAAAACTGGATGTTTAACATTACTTTGGTAACATTTGTATGTGACGAGAGACATCAAAATGAACACCAAGGAGTAAAGTTATTCATGTTTAACTACAACTTTTTCTTAAGGTGGAAACTTAAAGGTTTTATGTTGAATTTGGCAGCTCAGTAGCACAAGTGGCACAGACATTGAAACTTGCTTGTCAAAATCTGTTGATCAGCTGTCGATCTTCTAGATCCCTGTTTCTAGATCCTCTGGCCTGCCTCCAGCACTGGTGTTGAAATGACAATAAGAGGTGGTAAGTGCTTGTAGGGGTGGGAGCTGAAGGAATTAGTGTTATTCAAGCATTCACACAACTGTAGCCCTCAAACTTTATTGTTGGAAAAACCTTTTATGGCGTATCGAAAAAAGACATGTAGATCTGTTAAATTTACTTAAAAGAGAATAAATAATGTTACATGAAGCCAGTTTATAACCAGATTCTAGAAGGAAAGAGACCAGAGTGCAGAGACTAGTTTCATTGGTGCAAGGTTTTCCGTCTTGCTCGGACATCATATAATTCCTGTCAAAGTGAAGTCCTTCTTTTAGGAACAGCTAATACGGACAAAACGGGACTTGATCTGCCGCTGCAAGCTAAAGCTACTTCAATGAGCCCGACATATAAAAGCAAGTTGTTGAGGCCTGTCGGCTCCGCTTGGCCCTGAAGGTACAGCGATGTTTCCCAATTTTTAAGGAATCTGGATTTCATTTGAATATTTCCCATTTAAAATCTAAAGTATGTGAACTGCTCAAATTTACCTTGGGAAATTTTATTCTATGGATTTGATCTTGAAGAAAGCAAGCTACAAAGCATGCATTTCCTGTACTTTCATTTTTTAACTATAAGACTACTTCAGCTCAAGACAGGCATGAATATTGCTAAGATATAGCCTGTGATTTATGAAACTATTTCTTTAAATGTTTTTACTCAACAAAGAAAAAAAACATATTCCTTTAGTAGTACCATCGTTCTTTCAAAGTTTGTAAAGAGTTACAGGAATTATAATTTACATAATTGTTTTTTTTAAAGCGCTGGTATACTGGAACATATAAGCACACATAACTTCATGAAAATGATGTTTTAATGTAGCATTTGCACTGTTATATGATAGCATCCCCCTCCCACTCTGTCACATTCTTCACCTTTGTCCTTCCATGTCTGCGCTCTGTCTCCCTCCCCATGACTCCAGTCTCTCTCTCTCTCTCCCTCTCTCCCCCGGTGTGCCGCGGCTGTAATGTGTTCCTGCGGTTGTAGCGAGCAGGCCATATACGTCTCTGAGGCCTTGTGCTACACCACCATTACTATCTGGCCTGCCTCCACTACAAATTGGACGAACAGGCACTGACACATTTTCAATATTATTACATTAAACCAAGTGGATTTTGATTGATAACCTAATATTGGCCTAATGCAAAACATCAATCACTGCAAGTATATTAATTATTTAATATTGTGGCGTAATTCAGAAATCGATGCTGCCTCTGTGTTGAAGACATCGTGTGCAGAGAGGGAGGGAGGGCGAAAAGGGAAAACTGCCTCCCAGAAGGCCTCGGCAGATTGTATGATGTTTTGAAAAGAGAAATGAGGATGTAATACGGGATAAGTGTGTGTGTGTGAGAGAGAGAGAGAGAGAGAGAGTGTGAGGACGGAGCGATCCCCTCGGCCCTACTGAGGACACCGCCGGAAAGCTTTGCCTTGATCAAGAAAAAAAAAAAAAAAAAAAAAAGGCAGATGAAAGAGCAGGACATTAATTGTATGTGAAGAGCCAAATAAAGGTCGAATGGGGGGAAAAAATGCAAGAGGAGAAAAAGATGTCATTGTAAAAATGAGAGTGAGAAGGGAGATGAAAGGAGAGGGGGGGATGGGGGGGAGTGGAGGAGGAAGGATGGAGCGCTGCGTCTCCCCAGTGTTGGATTGTTTCTCGCTAATTGCGCTTCATTAGCGGATTACACACACTGTCACCACAGTAACAAATGTCTTGCTGTCTGGTTGCCGGGCGCCCGTCATGTATAATGAATGTGGCGGGGTGTTTGTCAGAATGTAATGTAATTACAGCTAGATGAAGTTTGCCTTAAGTGGTCGACTTGTCTTCTTGCGGTCTTTCTGACGGAGCGCAGAGCAAACAAACAAACCTCCTTTCTCTTCACTTCTGGTGCATTTTTTTTTATTTTTATCCATCTGCCTCTCGTTCTGTCCTCTCCTTCATGACATTATTTTAGAGAAGCTGATGGGCATATCGGTCTGTGGTCGTCGGACGCGTCCTGCAGGACGGCTGGATGGACGGAGGGAACGGAGAGGCGGAGGGAGTCGGATAGATTAGACAGTATGTAATTTTAGAGATGGTGTAGATTTACACAGCGATGCTGCCAGCTGCATTAGCAACTGATGCCTGTCGATAAGCCTTCCTCCCTCTCAGCGCAGACACGCACACACACACGACACTGTAAAGCGCCGCAGCCTGGGTGGAGTTGTCAGTAATGGAGGCCCGAATCGGACGAGGGGCGGGGGGGAGAGTGGGTGCTTGGTGATCGGAGATGTCGAGCTGGTGGGTGGGGGGCGGGGGGAAGGTGGGTGCTGTTTGTGTTCTCTTGATCTTTTGATTTGCACTGCTGCAAATTTGAAATGTGCCAAAATTGCATCTATTATTTACTGCCAATTTGCTTTTGCTTTTTTTTTTTT
>NW_015116127.1:0-989 GCF_001443285.1 Poecilia latipinna
CCCACTGTGGTCACTGTGGTCACTGTGGTCACTGCCCACTGTGGTCACTGTGGTCACTGTGGTCACTGCCCACTGTGGTCACTGTGGTCAGTGTGGTCACTGTGGTCTCCACTGGTTCAGTGTTTTCATCCTCTGAACGTTTGTCACTGCTGGTGCTGAAGTGGCAAAGACGTTATCGAGTTAGAAAATCTCAGCACTTCTTTATAATTCTCCAGAATTATTTACTGTCATGTCGGATGAAACTCGATTAGCCCACATGCAAGTACACAGACAGGAGAACCAGAAAAGTTCAATGGGTTTATTGTAGCGGGGAGGAAAATCAACTGGTGCGAGCGGCGGGCAGCAGCACCAACAGCACACTGAGAGAAAAAAGGGGAGATGGTGAGTTGAGGTGGTGGAACCTTGCGTAGCTTCAGAGATAAACAGAAGAACTTACGGGTGTGGGTGGTATAGAGAAGACTTGGAGGGGTCTGCGATTCTGGGTTTCACTTTCCTTGGTTTTCGGGGGGGTGACGGACAGGTCGGCCAGGGCCTCAGAGCGTCTGAGCGAACGGCAACCCACTTGAGGCGGCGAGGATGGGTTAGACGTTCCGCTTACAGATGGGGGGCGAACGTCCTGATCCGGATGCTCGGGTGGTCTGCAAAGATCAAAAAGGGCGGGTTACTCGGAGAGCCGAAACAGGAAAAAACACAGCGATCAACGAGGGCAAGAAGGCCGAGAGTGAGTACCAAAACTTAGTCAACAATCTGGCGTCGAAGTGTTGGCCACCGCCTCTCTTAAGCTGCAGGTAAGAGCGTAATTGCTGACCGGTGTGTAGCTGACGCAACAGGTCCGTCCCCCGAGCAGCCGTCTCCAGGACTCCACCTAGAGGAGAAAACCAACCCCAACCTCCACCCAGAACCTAACACTGTGAAAATATCACTAAACGTACAGCATACTGTCCACTTTATTTGTTAACATTTTTGTTTTCACTGGATGCAAAACGCAC
>NW_015116127.1:6418-10747 GCF_001443285.1 Poecilia latipinna
GCAAGATTCAAAAAGTTGCTGATGTGATCCGAAGGTTTCTCCGTCAACTTTTCTACTTTATTTGTTTTCTGACTTAATTTTGTGACAATTTCACATAAAGCTTTACACGTGTCACACATTTCCAATGTCTCTGTAGCTCCACTGCCGTTGTCGTCGTGGCGTTCGCGTCTTCTGGAGATATGAAGTTCCTCTTGGAGGAGCTGGCTCGGGACCCGCCTCCACCTCGTCAGTGGATCGGAAGTGAGGGCTGGGTCGGTGACCCGTACTTGCTCAGCTTCAGCTTCTGTGCGGGCACCATCGGGGTTGCCATTCAGCAATCCGTCACCCCCGGGCTGAGAGACTTCCTCCTGGATCTCTCTCCCTCAGACGTGGCCTCTTCCTCCGTGCTGACTGAGTTCTGGGAGGAGGCGTTCAACTGCAGTCTGACAAAAAGTAAGAAAAGGGTTTATAACCTGTAAGAAATGCAGACATCGCTCTGTATGTATTTTCATTTATGTTGAATTATGTTCTAATTCGACATTAAGATTGAACTCCATGTGTTGTGTTAAATCCAATCTTTACAAGTGTATTTCAACTCATTTTTGCAACATTTCCATTAAAAACAAACCACATCTATTCATCTAGCATCACACCTACACAAAGTGATTCGAAGCACTTGAAATAAATGTAAAAGAACACATTGAAGGAATAAAGAAATTTACGTTCACCATCTAAAATGTGACAATACAAATTTTAAAGAAATATTAATGCACAGACACGGTAAAGTGAGCTGAAAAATCAATCTCATACAAATGGGGAAGATGGAGTAGATGGTGATGTCAGAACCCTGATTTAAATAAGTTTAGCAGTTTCTGCACACGTTTTAGCTGAAAAACACACATTCTGCACATGGCCTTCCTCTGTTTATTTCTGGTTCTGGAATGCAGTAAACTCACCATATTAAACTCTAATGCTGTAATATTTCATTTGTTTTTTATGTCATATTTATTTTTAGTACTGTCATTGAACTGAAATTGTTTTTGAATGAAATGTTGAATCAAATAACTGATGATTTTAGGTGATAAAGTAAAAGAAAAAAACAGCAAGAAGAGGGTTTTCTTTTTAGTATACAACTTTGAGAAATAAGCACTAAAGCAGCAGGTTTTAATTGGATACTTACATAAAACGACTTTAAATAGATTGTTTATATATATATTTTTTTATAGATTTTGTGGTTATTAATTAAGACAGCGTGTTCTCTAACTTCAAGATAGTGGCTTTTTTGGCAAATTATATATATATTGATGTTTTTTTTATTATTATTATCTGTTTTTAGATTCTGATCTGAGCAAAAAAATGTGTGACGGAACTGAAGATATTAAAGCCCTCCGAAGCCCGTACACTGAAACGTCTCAGTTAAGAATTAATAACATGGTGTACAAGGCTGCTTATGCAATAGCTCATGCCATTCACAGTGCAGTGTGTGAGGAAACAAACGGCTACACTCAGTGTGACAAACGCATCATTTTAAAGCCCAACGAGGTCGGTTCAAGTAATTGTAGTAGTTACCCAAACATTATCTTTGGAAGCTACTGTTGTCATTTTCTCTCTATTTTTTTCTTTCTTATGACACAGGTTTACACTGAACTAAAGAAAGTCAACTTTTCCCAAAATGGTTATCATGTGTCATTTGATGTTAATGGAGATCCAATGGCTTTTTATGAGCTGGTGAACTGGCAGAAGAGTGAGAGTGGAGTGCTTGAACCGGTGACAGTGGGGTTTTATGACGCATCGCTGCCGGTGGGTCAGCAGTTCCGTATCAATGGAAACTTAACCTGGGTGGAGGGCGACACACAAGTAAGTATCTCAGTTAAAAAGTTTACCAACTGAAAAATTAGTCACAATCACATGAGTCTAATTGTAAGAAATAATAAGAAGGTGGAGATAGTCAGAAATTATTTTATTTAAACTGATGTTTTAACAGTGATTCTTTACAGGTTCCAGTCTCCGTTTGCTCAGAGAGTTGTCCTCCAGGAACTCGTAAAGTGTTGCAGAAAGGAAAACCAATCTGCTGCTATGACTGTATACCATGTCCTGAAGGAGAAATCAGTAATATGACAGGTAGAATCTTATGTTTTCATGCATATTTGCCTTAGACAATAGAAATAAGATGAAAAAAGACAAACAATTTTTCATATATAAATATACTTTTTCGTCAGATTCTCCTGATTGCTTCCCATGCCCTGAAGAATTCTGGCCAAATTCACAAAGGGACACATGTTTCCCCAAACCTGTTGAATTTCTTTCCTTTGATGAAATCCTGGGAATCATTCTGGCCGTTTTCTCTGTCTCTGGTGCATTTCTGACTGTTACAGCAGCAGCTGTTTTCATTTACCACAGAACAACTCCGATTGTCAGAGCCAACAACTCTGAGCTGAGCTTCCTGCTGCTCTTCTCTCTGACTCTGTGTTTCTTATGTTCACTAACTTTCATTGGAGCCCCCTCTGAGTGGTCCTGCATGCTGCGGCACACAGCGTTTGGCATCACATTTGTTCTCTGTATCTNCTGTGTNCTTGGGNAAACTATGGTGGTTCTAATGGCCTTTAAAGCTACACTTCCAGGTAGTAATGCAATGAAATGGTTTGGTCCTCCACAACAAAGGATGACCGTAGTGTCTTTAACCTTAATTCAGGTTATAATATGTATCATATGGTTGGTTGTGAGTCCTCCCTTCCCAGTGAAAAATCTGACCACCTACAAGGAGAAGATCATCCTGGAATGTGCGTTAGGCTCTGCTGTTGGTTTCTGGGCTGTGCTCGGCTACATCGGCCTGCTGGCTGTGTTTTGCTTTGTGTTAGCTGTTCTAGCTCGGAAACTACCTGATAATTTCAATGAAGCCAAGATGATAACCTTCAGCATGTTGATATTCTGTGCCGTCTGGATCACCTTCATCCCAGCTTATGTCAGCTCTCCTGGAAAATTTACTGTGGCTGTGGAGATATTTGCTATTCTGGCCTCCAGCTTTGGACTGATACTGTGTATATTTGCTCCAAAGTGTTTCATCATTTTGTTTAAGCCAGAGAAGAACACTAAAAAATATTTAATGAATAAAAACTAATCCAACATTGTCAAAGACTTGGAAACACAATTACTTTTTAAGCAGAGGTGATGGCAACTGTCACTTTAATTTCAAAAAGTTATATAACTGGAATACATAACATAATTTTAGTAAATTAAAACATTGCACAAGTTTACACTAGACTGACATGATGTGGTTTGTAAATGTTAAAAAAAGAAGCAAAGAACACATGTTGAAACAAGCAAGTTTTGCTGTAAGAATAAAAAAATATTTGAAGTTTGGTGTGATTTAACTCTGATTTAAATTTTAAAATATATATGTGTATTTTTAGTTGGTGTCTGTAAACATTTGGTTTCAACTGTATTTCCTATCTGTGATACGTGGCAGAATAACTTCCGGTTCAAAAGTCAATTATGCTGTTATCCAGTCAGTGATAGTCCATATTTTTCACTGTACCTACTTGTTGTTGTTGTTTTTTCCCCTAAGCGTTGGTATAAGAATTCATTAGTTAGCTTAAAGTTGCAGTAGGGAGTTTTGAGAAAACAGCTGACTTATGTAACGGCAAGAGGATAATAAAATATTTTTATAAAATTAAAATATCTATTTTTATTTTATTTAAAACATACCTTCCGCATACAAGCATTAGTTTAACCTGTATGTAACATTACCTTGTTGTGTGATTTAAAATAGCTTTAATTCACACTGCAGTGTCTAACTTGAGCTATTATTTTTTTTGAGAGTTTTAGCTAAGCACTTCCTCTAGCAGACTCAAGTACTTCCTGTTTGTCAGTGTAGGTAATATTGACATTAATCCAAAGGTATTATAGAATTGCCCCAAAACTACTTAATGTAAATTAAATTATTTGACACAATTAAGAGCAAGAGTGAAGAGATGAAGTCCTGTAGAGGGCGAAACATACTTTCATAGGCCACCGAAAAAAAAAACAACAATCAGCCCAACCAAAGCGGATTCAGTCAGTTGAAGACGGTGCTTCTGAACCAGTTCAGTTAAAAAAAAAATCATTCTTGAATGTTATCAGAGATGACTGGTGATGTCATGCGTTTTTCCGATGATCACCTGATCTGTTGTGCGCCGATAAAGACCAATAAAAACACACTTGCTCCCCACACACGCTCGGAGAATGGAGATTGGCCTGAGATTAGCAGTGAGTTTGTTCAATTTATTAATTGCAGTTGTTGGCGGCTCCTTTAATGATGACGCGGAACGAACGATTCAGTCAACAGACGCTTTGAACGGTGGTGTCAGCGCC
>NW_015116127.1:13650-14808 GCF_001443285.1 Poecilia latipinna
TAAAGACCAATAAAAACACACTTGCTCCCCACACACGCTCGGAGAATGGAGATTGGCCTGAGATTAGCAGTGAGTTTGTTCAATTTATTAATTGCAGTTGTTGGCGGCTCCTTTAATGATGACGCGGAACGAACGATTCAGTCAACAGACGCTTTGAACGGTGGTGTCAGCGCCGAGGCTCCATCGGTGAAATGCAGCCTGCAGGGTTCTGCCCGTCTGCCCGCCTTTTCCATGGATGGGGACTTTGTGATTGGAGGGGCTTTCTTTATTCACTACCAAATGCACACACTGGTAAACAACTACATCACAAAGCCCGAGCTGCCGAGATGCACAGGAAGGTTAGCAAGAGGAAGAAATGTTGCAAATTATGTGTAATTTTGCTATGATCTCCAAAGAAAATATATTTTTATAGTTGCATAGATTTAGCTAAAGATTTATTGATGATAACCTCAATGTGTGCTCAGCTTCATTCAAGTAAAATGTTAAAATCTCATACTCTGTTATCAAATTGTTAATAATCCTATTTATTTTTTCCACAACTTGCTCATACTGTTTTTCAGTTGATTTTTTTTATTACGAATACTTTTATGTTGGGGTTAACATTGCATTCTGTGCAGCTTTAATGCCCGGGATCTGCGCTTCTCTCGCACAATGATCTTTGCAATTGAGGAGATCAACAACAGCACAGAGCTGCTGCCTGGCATCAAACTGGGTTATCAGATCTATGACACATGCTCCGCTGTGCCAGTAACCGTGCATGTGGCATTTCAGCTGTCAAACGGTCAGGATCCTGTGTTTTACAAAGGAGAAAACTGTTCTCACTCTGGAGTGGTGGTGGCTGCTGTGGGAGACTCTGCATCCACTCCATCCATCAGCATGTCACACATCATCGGGTCATTCAATATCCCTCTTGTAGGAAAAAGCAAATTCATTGCAAACAGAAACTCTAATATACATATCCTCTTTCACATCTTTTTCTTTATCTTTTCTCCTGCAGGTCAGCCACTTTGCCACCTGTGCCTGCCTGTCTGATAAACACGAGTATCCGACTTTTTTCAGAACGATTCCCAGTGATTATTACCAAGCCGCTGCAATGGCCAAACTGGTGAAACACTTTGGCTGGACCTGGATCGGAGCCGTCCATTCGGACTCAGATTA
>NW_015116127.1:18805-21927 GCF_001443285.1 Poecilia latipinna
TCATAAATTTAAGCTGTGATATAAAACTGCCACATTGTTTGTGAAACTTAGAATAAGGTGTAATCTGAACCACAGAGTTACTAATGTCATGTTAACCCACAATACTGTAATTTTTGTGTTTGCCTGTTCAGTTTTGAAAAGAAAGCTCAGTTGTATAATAGTTAGCATGCTACAACCTGAGACTATGTGCATTAAATCTAAGTTGTTCGCATGATTGACCAATTTCCGATTGTCTCTTTACATATTTTTTTTTACTAATTTATTTCTACTCAGCTTCCAAACTGAACAAGAGAGCATGTGACGGAACTGAAGACCTTAAAACCCTAAAAAGCCCGTACACTGAAACATCTCAGTTAAGAGTTTCTAACATGGTGTACAAGGCTGTTTATGCAATAGCTCATGCTATTCACAATGCAATATGTCAGGAAACAAATGCAACCACACACTGTGATAAATACATCAGACTGGAGCCCCAACAGGTCAGCTTGAATAATAAGTGAATCCCAGAGTTTTAAATCGGTTGTAAATTTCTTCTTTATCAATTTCTAACCAAGCTACTGATTTCTGCCTGCCTCTTTTTCTTGGTTCATAGGTTTTAACTGAACTAAAAAAAGTAAACTTTTCTCGAAATGGCTATTATGTGTCATTCGATATTAATGGGGATCCCATAGCTTTTTATGAGCTGGTAAACTGGCAAAAGAGTCAGAGTGGAGTTACTGAACTGGTAACAGTGGGATATTATGACGCATCACTGCCAATGGGGGAACAGTTTCGTATCAACAGGAACCTAACCTGGCTGGAAGATGGCACACAAGTACTTATCAAATGAAGAAGTTGTGAACTAGTTAGACAAGAATTTCCCATAATAATCGTTTAAATGTTGCCTCTGTTTCTGTCCCAGGTCCCAGTCTCCGTTTGCTCAGAGAGTTGTCCTCCAGGAACTCGTAAAGTGTTGCAGAAAGGAAAACCAATCTGCTGCTATGACTGTGTACCATGTCCTGAAGGAGAGATCAGTAATATGACAAGTAGGTTTATTTTCTATGTAAATCACATCATCAAAATAAGAACTGTTGTAATGGCTGTTTTTATTTTTAGATGCTCCCGATTGCTTCCTGTGTCCCAGAGAGTTCTGGCCTAATGCAGAGAAGAACTATTGTTTTCCCAAACCTGTGGAGTTTCTTTCGTTTGATGAAGTCCTGTCAATCATCCTGGCTGTATTATCTGTTGGTGGAGCCTTTCTGGCCATTATTACAGGAATGCTTTTCTTCCATCACAGAACAACACCGATTGTCAGAGCCAACAACTCTGAGCTGAGCTTCCTGCTGCTCTTCTCTCTGACTCTGTGTTTCTTATGTTCACTAACTTTCATTGGAGCCCCCTCTGAGTGGTCCTGCATGCTGCGGCACACAGCGTTTGGCATCACATTTGTTCTCTGTATCTCCTGTGTTCTTGGGAAAACTATAGTGGTTCTAATGGCCTTTAAAGCTACACTTCCTGGTAGTAATGCTATGAAATGGTTTGGTCCTCCACAACAAAGGATGACTGTAGTGTCAATCACCTTAGTTCAAGTTATAATATGTATCATATGGTTGGTTGTGAGTCCTCCCTTCCCAGTGAAAAATCTGAGCACCTACAAGGAGAAGATCATCCTGGAATGTGCGTTAGGCTCTGCTGTTGGTTTCTGGGCTGTGCTCGGCTACATCGGCCTGCTGGCTGTGTTTTGCTTTGTGTTAGCTGTTCTAGCTCGGAAACTACCTGATAATTTCAACGAAGCCAAGATGATAACCTTCAGCATGTTGATATTCTGTGCCGTCTGGATCACCTTCATCCCAGCTTATGTCAGCTCTCCTGGAAAATTTACTGTGGCTGTGGAGATATTTGCCATTCTGGCCTCCAGTTTTGGACTGATACTGTGTATATTTGCTCCAAAGTGTTTCATTATTTTGTTTCAACCAGAGAAAAACACTAAGAAATATTTAATGAACAAAAAGTAGGAGTATGTCATGAGGCGACTGAAATCAAAATGTACATTAAGCAATGTTATTGTAGCTGTTAAACATTTGATCCACCTCCATTTCATTTCACAAAGCTTTAAAGTATCATAAATATCAGCTGCATGAGAGATTTTGTTGTTTGTGTTGTCTTGTTTCAAAAATAAATCATACAATAAACTGTACAAAAAGTAATATTGAGGTAAGTTCTCACTTGAATACGGTACTTAATTATTATCAACATTTGGATTTAAAGTTTAAAAACATCCTGAAATATGTTACTTATTTTCATGGCTAATGTCCAACTCATCAGCCTGAGTACAAGATGCATCATACTGACTTAATGACAGGATAATCCATGGATGATCAGTGACAGAATGTTTGAAGGAAATGCTGCATGACTTCAAAATAAAATCTTTTAATGGACGAACTAACTATAAAAGTAATGTGATGTACACTTTGATGCTTTACTTGTAATGGTTTTGTTTCCTTTATTGAAGAGTAAAATCTTGTCTCCGTTTATATTGGCTTGTAAAAAGTAAAGCAGTTTAAAAAATACATACTATTGCAT
Organism: Poecilia latipinna; assembly: GCF_001443285.1. Classification (NCBI taxonomy): domain Eukaryota; kingdom Metazoa; phylum Chordata; class Actinopteri; order Cyprinodontiformes; family Poeciliidae; genus Poecilia; species Poecilia latipinna. The sequence continues at coordinate 21,368 of NW_015116127.1, forward strand.
TAAAGTTCAAGCAAAATGCTAATTTTAAAGGTTTGGGGTTAGATCACTAGAATATCACATTGGACCAATTAAAAACAGACATCTTAAGCACAAATGTCAAACTTCTGAAAGTATTTACTTCTTAATTCACTCAACACTTGGATGGACCTCCTCTGGCATGATTTTCTTCAATAATGCGCCGAGGCATGGTGGCGCTGCGTAGGTCATCTTCCTCTGGTGTCTCTCAGCTTCCCGTTTGACAGCCCAGAGATTTTCTAAGGGGTTCAGGTCAGGTGGAGTTTGCTGGCCGATAAAGAACAGGAGCCCCACAGTCAATGAAGCAGCTCTGGGTACCTTTGGCAGTGTTAGCAGGTGCTAAATCCTGCTGGAAACTAAAATCTATTCAACCTCATCAATAACTGTGTCATGATCAACTGTGCCAAAAGCCATCCTGAGTTCCAGTTACAGCTGCTCAGAGGTTTCAGATACAATCTTTTTAAGACATATGTTGCCTAAAGCCTTTAATGTTCCCATCTTACTGTGGCGCTTTAGTTAAAAACGTGAATAAAAAGCACACAAGG
>NW_015116127.1:25324-33895 GCF_001443285.1 Poecilia latipinna
CATTACACTTCACAAATTTACACACACTGTACATACATTACACAATACATTGTTGCTTGTGGCTATGATCTAGCAAATTTAAAGTTCTAAGGACTTGTGTGTATGAGTTTACGTCAAGACAGTCACCTGATGTGTCTGTGATGCATAACGACCAATAAAAACCCCACTTCCAAGACGACAAACAAACACTTGAAGCATGGAGGTCGGCCTGAGGTTAGCAGTGTGTTTATTTGAACTGCTACCAGCTGTTGTGTTGGGTGTGTCTCTGAATGATGTACAACCAACAACCCAGCCAACGCGTCCTCTAACCGGTGCCAGTGTGGAGACGGAGTCTTCATTGCTGAAATGCTCCTTGCAGGGCTCCCCTCGTCTGCCTGCGTTCTCCACTGAGGGAGACTTTGTGATTGGAGGAGCTTTTGTGGTTCACTACCAAACGAACGCAGTGGTTAACAACTACACCACCAAGCCTGGGGTGGCGACATGCACAGGGAGGTTAGCAAGCAAAATGAGACATTGTTGTAACTCCTTCTGTGTTATTTTAACTTGTTTTAAATTTGAAAAAGGAAAAATGTCCTTTAAAAAAGCCTGTCGTCTTAGCTGCATGACATTAACATTCATGTAAGAAGGGATTGATATTTAGTGTGAAGTTGCTTTTAAATTTTGGGGGAAAAAAGTTAAAATGATTTCACCATGAATGTGATAAATATTACAAAAGTTTAGCTTTAAATCTGCATGAGTGGTATTGTATTTTCTCATTTTATGTGTCAAAGCTCCGTTAATCAAAGTTTCAATCTGTTTCTTTCAACATCAGCATCTGCCTCAGCATTAGATTGTGTTACTTGGATTATTATGTTTGTTGTGTTTTTTGTTGTTGTTGTTGGTATTTTAATATGAAATTCACTAAATGCTCACCTGATTTATTTGTGCAGCTTCAGTGCCCGGGATCTCCGCTTTGCTCGCACAATGATCTTTGCAATCGAGGAGATAAACAACAGCTCTGAGCTGCTGCCGGGTGTCAGACTGGGTTATCAGATCTATGATACATGCTCCTCTGTGCCTGTTGCCACACATGTTGCATTTCAACTATCAAATGGTCAGGATCCCGTGTTTTACGAAGACGGTAACTGTTCTCAGTCTGGAGTGGTGGTGGCTGCTGTCGGAGACTCTGGATCCACCCCGTCCATCAGCATCTCACGCATTTTAGGGCCTTTCAACATCCCTCTGGTAAAAGGTCTAAATCCACAGCAACTGATATACTAAAATGTGCCTGCATTGTGCTGAACTACATTTTGTTTGTGTTGCTGTTGCTTTAGGTGAGCCACTTTGCCACCTGTGCCTGCCTGTCAGATAAAAAGCAGTTCCCGACTTTCTTCAGAACAATCCCCAGTGACCATTACCAAGCTGATGCGCTGGCAAAGCTGGTGAAAAACTTTGGTTGGACCTGGATAGGAGCCGTCCACTCGAACTCAGAATATGGTAACAACGGCATGGCCTCTTTTCTTGGGACGGCACTCAGAGAGGGGATCTGTGTGGAGTACATCGAATCCTTCTATCGGACCGATCCGAGGAACAAAATCAGGACAGTAGCTGATGCTATTCGCAGGTTTCCATATCTATAGTTTTTCTTAGGTGCCCTTAAAAATAGTACAAGAAATTACATGTGATGAGTCTACTTTGTGTGATATATGTAGAAAGTGGCTACAGCAAAACACTTGAATAGTATTACAGCTGTGTGTCTTAACAAGGGGTTATACAAATGCACAGTTATAAAACACTGTACAGTTTACGTTACTTTGAGTGAACACATTTTTATCTCTCTCCAGGTCAACAGCAACAGTTGTTGTTGCTTTTGTAGCTGCTGGTGACATGAAGTTTCTGCTGGAGGAGCTGGCTCTGGATCCTCCTCCACCTCGGCAATGGATCGGAAGTGAAGGCTGGACAACTGATCCAAACTTGATGACCTTCAGTTTCTGTGCAGGAGCCATCGGAGTTGCCATCCAGCAATCTGTGATTCCAGGTCTGAGAGACTTTCTGCTGGATCTCTCTCCCTCTGAAGTGGCTGCCTCTCCGCTGCTGGCTGAGTTCTGGCAGGATGCGTTCAGCTGCAGCTTCACCAAAAGTGAGAAAATTTACTCTTTTTTTTTTTCTCTCTTCCATCTTTCTTTGTTAGCAAAAAAGAAAAATACTGATTCGATAAAAGTAATAATTAGAAGTTACCACTATAATTAATTTGTTAGGACCGAAATGTTATGTTTAGTATTCTTAATGTCACCATTAATGAGTCACAGTAACATTATGGCAATAAATGTGTATAGTGTTTATAGCAGAAACATGTTTTGGGAATTTGTGACTAAAGTGAGTAACATTTTTTTTTTTTACTACTTTTTGTTCAAACTAACGATGGGCTCTTCTGCCTTAGTCAAAAAAAAAAGAAAAACGAAAAACTTTAGATTTGATTCAGATTTTTACTCTAAAGATTTTTAAAGATTGAAGAGTAAAATAAAGTCTGTATACAAGCAGCAACCAGAAGCTGTTCATGTTTTACTCTGAAAGATGCTTTTAATGTCAGTTATATTGATGGATTATGGGTTGTTATTGACACATAACAATATGTTTTATATTAACTGTAGCATTATGCATACATATCTCCAAATGACCATCATAAATCTAGAAATATGTTGTATGTTTTCTTATTTGTTTGAATGTTTCTCTGTTAAGGTTGTCTGTGCGTTAGACTGTATTGCAGCAGGGATGTTTCTCTTTGACAGGTGTCAATAAGAAAAAATGTGATGGAACAGAAGATATTAAAACCCTTAAAAGCCCGTACACTGAAACATCTCAGCTAAGAGTTTCTAACATGGTTTATAAGGCAGTATATGCAATAGCTCATGCTATTCACAACGCAGTGTGTCAGGAAACAAGTGGAACCACTCAGTGTGACAAACACATGCGTTTGGAGCCCAAACGGGTCAGTTGAAATAAAAAGTAGATATGTAGGTTTATTTTTCTAATTGTAAAGTTTTGGTATACTAAAGAAAATCATTTCACTGGCCGTTGATTTCTATGTTCATCGTTTCCTTCTCGCTTTTCAGGTTTTTACTGAACTAAAGAAAGTTAACTTTTCCCAGAACGGATATCATGTTTCATTTGATGCTAACGGGGATCCTGTGGCTTTTTACGAGCTGGTGAACTGGCAGCAAAGTGAGAAAGGTGTTATGGAGCCAGTAACAGTGGGGTATTATGATGCTTCACTGCCTATAGGACAGGAGTTTCGTATCAACAGGAACTTAAGCTGGATGGATGGAAAAAAGCAAGTAATAAATCTAATGCCAGCAGTTTATGCAGAGTGGGTAAAAGTCAGTTACAAGGGTTAAGCTATTTTTTCCCCTTTGACATGATAACAGGTTCCAGTGTCCGTTTGCTCAGAGAGTTGTCCTCCAGGAACTCGTAAAGTGTTGCAGAAAGGAAAACCAATCTGCTGTTATGACTGTATACCATGTCCTGAAGGAGAGATCAGTAATATGACAGGTATGATTACTTTCTGTATTTTTCTGGACATTTCCAAATGACAGAGAATTAACAGATGTTTCTGGATTGTTTTTAGATTCCCCTGATTGCTTCCCTTGTCCCAGAGAGTTCTGGCCAAATACAGAGAGAGATGCATGCTTCCCCAAACCTGTGGAGTTTCTGTCCTATGAGGAAATCTTGTCAATCATCCTGGCTGTAGTTTCCATCAGTGGAGCCTGTCTGGCCATCATTACAGCAGTGATTTTCTTCTACTACAGGGCCACACCAATTGTCAGAGCCAACAACTCTGAGCTGAGCTTCCTGCTGCTCTTCTCTCTGACTCTGTGTTTCTTATGTTCACTAACTTTCATTGGAGCCCCCTCTGAGTGGTCCTGCATGCTGCGGCACACAGCGTTTGGCATCACATTTGTTCTCTGTATCTCCTGTGTTCTTGGGAAAACTATAGTGGTTCTAATGGCCTTTAAAGCTACACTTCCTGGTAGTAATGCTATGAAATGGTTTGGTCCTCCACAACAAAGGATGACTGTAGTGAGTCTGACTTTAATTCAGATTATTATATGTATCATATGGTTGGTTGTGAGTCCTCCCTTCCCAGTGAAAAATCTGAGCACCTACAAGGAGAAGATCATCCTGGAATGTGCGTTAGGCTCTGCTGTTGGTTTCTGGGCTGTGCTCGGCTACATCGGCCTGCTGGCTGTGTTTTGCTTTGTGTTAGCTGTTCTAGCTCGGAAACTACCTGATAATTTCAACGAAGCCAAGATGATAACCTTCAGCATGTTGATATTCTGTGCCGTCTGGATCACCTTCATCCCAGCTTATGTCAGCTCTCCTGGAAAATTTACTGTGGCTGTGGAGATATTTGCCATTCTGGCCTCCAGTTTTGGACTGATACTGTGTATATTTGCTCCAAAGTGTTTCATCATTTTGTTTCAACCAGACAAAAACACCAAGAAATTTTTAATGAACAAAAACTAAGTTAAACCCCAAAGAAGCCTGGAAGTAATGTGACAAAAATACAGGTGGTATTAATCCGGTTGTTGCATATCTTAAACTATTTACACCTATTTGAAAAGCTTAGCTGTCATGCATTACGTAAACAGTTTGGAGGAGTAGTTTATATGCACACATGTTCCATCATGGGAGTGTAATGTATGTCAGTCTGTTGGTTTCTTGTTTCAGAAATAAATCATGTACTAAACAAATGTCTCTGATTATTAATGTAAGTACACTGATATACTGGATACATCATAAAACACAGTGCAGCAATCCTCAATTTCAAGTTTCAAGTGGCTTACCAATACTTTCATATGACTTCAACTGATTCACATGTATTTTTCGTTACAATCAACGACCCCAGCTGGCCCAACGTAGAACACAGCCTTGAGCAAAATCAAAATTTGATTTTGATCCTCGTCTTAATAAAGGAGCGCTGTAATGTTATGTACTTTCCTTGAACATGGTGCCATATTACAGCACAAACAAGCAATTAAGCTACTTTCTATTGTTCTGAAAATGTTTTATGTCAAACATTACTTGAAGAAAATTTAACTTTACAATTCCATGCAAAGTCAATTTGGCCTCCATCTTTAGTTCTCTTTCCACTTTGAGGATGATTTCAGTAGTGATTTCGCTCAGGATATTCAAAGTTTAGAATACTGATCACACAGTTCCTATACATGAGTACCATACATTTAAGCCAACTTCTTCAATTTTGACACAGTGTTAGACAGCCCAGTTGCACAGAGGCTTACATTAGGATAGGTCACTTTAAGACATAATCATAGATCCCTAGGTGACCCCATGTTCCTTTTAATGACCTGATATAAAACACATGTTAATGAGAACACAAACACCCAGAGAACAAATGGTTGAAGAATGGAGGTCGGTCTGAGATTAGCGATGAGTTTGTTTGAGCTGATCACAGTTGTTGTGCTGGGTGGGTCTCTCAGCGGTGTAAAAGAAAGAAATCAGCGTATCGATAACCTGACTGGCCCTGATTTCAGTGCTGAGGCGTCATTGGTGAAATGTTCGCTGCAGGGTACGCCTCGTCAACCTGCGTTCTCCGTGGACGGGGACTTTGTTATCGGAGGTGCTTTCTTCATCCACTACCAAGTGCAGACAGTGATCAATAACTACACCACCAAGCCTGAGCTTCCAATATGCAAAGGGAGGTTAGTAAAGAGGAAAGACACAAGTGTGTTAGATGAAGATGTGCATGAATCTTTTTAAGAATGTGATTTTGCATGCTAAAAACGATGCAAAAATGCTTAGCAGTAGATTTGAGTAAAATGAATTGTTCTAATAATTTAATGTAGTTTCAGTTAACATTTCTCTATGAATTGTGAAATTATTTCTTGTTTTGCAACTTTGTTCCAAACCTTTGACTGTTTTTTTTTCTTTTTTTTTTTTCTAATATTAGGAACTTTTTTTTTTATCCGGCGTTAACATCAGAACTCTCCTCATTTCATTCTGTGCAGCTTCAACGCCCGGGGTCTGCGCTTCTCTCGCACAATGGTCTTTGCAATTGAGGAAATAAACAACAGCACAGAGCTGCTGCCGGGCATTAGACTGGGTTATCAGATATTTGACACTTGCGCCTCTGTGCCTGATGCCGTGCATGTGGCATTTCAGCTTTCAAACGGCCAGGATCCCGTGTTTTACCAGGGAAACAACTGTTCAAAGTCTGGAGAGGTGATGGCTGCTGTTGGAGACTCTGGATCCACTCCCTCCATCAGCATCGTACGAATTATTGGGTCCTTTAAAATCCCTCTGGTAAGTTGTGTATATTAATTAAAAACTAATTTATGTACATGAAAATGGTGAAGTCATTATTGTTATTTTAAAAATGATATTCCTTTTGTAGGTGAGCCACTTTGCCACCTGTGCCTGCCTTTCAGACAAACAGCAGTTCCCGACTTTTTTCAGAACGATTCCCAGTGACCATTACCAAGCTGCTGGAATGGCCAAACTGGTGAAACACTTTGGCTGGACTTGGATCGGAGCCGTCCATGCAGACTCAGATTATGGAAACAATGGCATGGCTTCTTTCCTTGGCACAGCACTCAAAGAGGGGATCTGTGTGGAGTACATTGAATCTTTCTATCGAACTGACCCAAAGAACAAGATAAAAAAAGTAGCTGACGCCATCCGCAGGTTTTAGAATGTTTTATTTTGCCACTGTGCCTTATGGTTATGTGAACCTTGATTAATTTTTTTTTGTATACTTTTTTCGTTTATTTTTTTTATTTATTTATTTATTTTTTTCAGATCTACAGCCAAAGTAGTTTTGGCATTTGCAGGTGGGGGTGACATGAAAGTCCTCTTAGAGGAGCTGAGCAGAGAACCTACCCCACATCGGCAGTGGATCGGAAGTGAAGGCTGGACAACCGACCCAAACTTGATGAGATTCAGTTTCTGTGCAGGAGCCATCGGAGTTGCCATCCAGCAATCTGTCATCCCAGGTCTGAGGGACTTCCTGCTGGATCTCTCTCCCTCTGAAGTGGCAGCTTCATCAGTGCTGACTGAGTTCTGGGAGGATGCATTCAACTGCAGCCTGACAGAAAGTATGAAATTCTTGTCTGTGTGTTTTTTAGTTTAATACTTAATTTACAGAAAATATGTTGACTCTGAATGGGAAATTACAACATTTTCTTAAACCATCAGCTGTTATTATTGTCAATATTTTCTATTTACTCAGTTTCACCCAAGAATTTGTTAGTAACATTAATTTGGACTGTTTCTAGCAGGTCAAATATTTTGAACTTTACAAAGGTAACTAATCTTTTAGGGTATTTTTTTTCCAAAGTTCAGTTTCAAATACATCAACAGAACAACAAAGGGCCAAAGACAAAGTAGATAATGCTTCCAATAACTCCTCAGTTATAGGTTAAAAGTAACACATTTTAACTGATGTTTAGTTTATAAAACTACTGATAACAAGCCCTAGAGTAATATGTCTATCAATTGTGTATTTCCATGTTTATTAGACTTTTTTCTTCTCCTTAGCTGCTGATCCACATAAGGGAAGGTGTGACGGAACTGAAGATATTAAAACCCTTAAGAGCCCATACACTGACACGTCTCAGTTAAGGATTTCTAACATGGTTTATAAGGCTGTTTATGCTGTAGCTCATGCTATTCACAATGCAGCGTGTCAGGAAACTAACGGAACCACTCAGTGTGACAAACACATGCGTCTAGAGCCTGAACAGGTTAGTTTAAGTAAAAAGTAAATCAGTTTTTAACTGGTTTTCTTGTATTGATTTTTTTTCTCTTCCTGTGTCTTTCTGATTTTGCAGGTTTTTATTGAACTAAAGAAAGTAAACTTTTCCCAAAATGGCTACCATGTTTCATTTGATCCCAACGGAGATTCTGTGGCTTTTTATGAGCTGGTAAACTGGCAGAAAAGTGAGAGTGGAGTTATTGAACTGGTAACAGTGGGATATTATGATGCTTCACTGCCAAAAGGCCAGGAGTTTCGTATCAACAGGAATATTACCTGGATGGATGGTTACAAACAAGTAATGAATCTATTGTCAAAAATGTATGCAGTGTTCATACACTGAAGATGCTTGTAAAATATGGTTAAATTATTGTTCTTTTTCTTTGACTAAATTACAGGTACCAGTGTCTGTTTGCTCTGAGAGTTGTCCTCCAGGGACTCGTAAAGTGTTGCAGAAAGGCAGGCCCATCTGTTGCTATGTTTGCATACCATGTCCTGAAGGGGAGATTAGCAACATGTCTGGTAAAATCATTACATTTTCTTTATTTACATTTTCAAATAATTTAGTGTTGACACATGTGTCTACACCATTTCTTTAGATTCCCCTGATTGCTTCCCTTGTCCCAGAGAGTTCTGGCCAAATGCAAAAAGAGATGCTTGCATCGCCAAACCTGTGGAGTTTCTTTCCTATAAAGAAGTCCTGTCAATCATCCTGGCTGTAGTTTCCATCAGTGGAGCCTGTCTGGCCATCATTACAGCAGTGATTTTCTTCTTTCACAGGGCAACACCAATTGTCAGAGCAAACAACTCTGAGCTGAGCT
>NW_015116127.1:37982-44821 GCF_001443285.1 Poecilia latipinna
TACTTTGCTATAAACAACTACGTGTTGATATATTTTGGGGGGAAAAAATCATCACATATTGGAGATAAGACAAACTTTATCTCCTGAATCTTTGCAATTTGTTTTCTACTAGTTTTAGCTGTTAAATAAGCCAATCACAGCTCTCTTTGCTATAAATTAATTGGGCAAATCTGCTTTCTATTTTAGCTTCTAAAGTAAAGTAATATTCTTTCAATCTGACTTTTTTCTCTTCAATTCAGTTTAATCTTCTACTTTCCCTGTGTTTCAAAATAGTTGAATCTTTGTAATTTTGCTAAGCTTTATGTGTGTCTGTTCCTGATTTTTCTCACCAGTATATCCAGTACAATGTGTCACACTCTGTGTTCTGCTGATGTTATATTATTGACTCAGTCAATAAACAAGTTTGTTTGTCACTTGGTTGTTGGTTGTTTCTCTGGTGAATCATACACACTCCAAGCCCTGAGATACATTTGAGCAGTAAATATATGAATTGGTCCCAATGCAGATTGCAATGCAACTTGAGATAAAAAAAAGTAAATAAAAAGTGAATAAAGTGATTTGCAGGATTGTTTTTTGTCCTTTGTTGGTTGTTCAAATGAGACCTGGAAAGTAAAAACGTGTTAATTTAATTCATGACTATTCATGTCATTAAAAGCTTAAATATCATAGGTGAAGCCTCCCTCTAATGAACAACCGTTGAGATTTAGATATTTAAAGGCCTGTAAAACAACATTTGCACACAGCAAACGAAACTCGACGGATGGAAATGCGGACCCTCTTCATTGGTCTGAGATTCTTAGTCATTTTACTGAAGCTGATGTCACTGGTTCTCTTGGCTCAGTCTGTGAATGTCCTGACACAGAGGACTGAGCCTGGAGTCAGCACTGAGGCTTCATCCACCAGGTGTACTCTGCTGGGTACGCCTCGATCACCTGCGTTCTCAGAGGATGGGGACTTCATCATTGGAGGGGTTTCCTCCATTCATTACCAACTTTACACAGTGATTTATAATTACACCACCAAGCCTGAGCCTCCGAGATGCACAGGGAGGTCAGTAAGAAGGAGAGGTGGAGATGATGTTATGTGTGATTTGTGCTTGCTGTGATACTGGGGGGCAATAATCAGATACGTTTGGTTCATAAAACTTTAAGATCACAATCAGCAGCCGTCTTAGTCTGACGTCACCATGTTTTCACTTTCACTCATTTAGGCCAATTTAAGGTTTGACTTCTGATTAAATAATATAGGTAATGAACTTATATTTCTTTTGAAGTTGTATATGGAATTTAATTCTTATTTAAGTTAGATGCATTGTTTTGCTTGAACTTTTAAAATTCAATTTGAATTTGTTACAATATTTAAATGAATACCTAATTCCTTAGTTATGTTACACCTCTAAATTACATTACAGCACGGACTAACTCCTTCCCAACATTAGATTCAATTCTTTATTTTTTTTGTGTTCATTTTTTTCTTTGTTGCAATTCTTAAGATCTTTCAATGTTTGAGACAGGTTTCAAAGTTTTTATTAAATGTCATCTTTCACCTAATCCATTTCCTTCAGCTTCAACGCCCGGGGGCTGCGCTTCTTCCGCACAATGATCTTTGCCATTGAGGAGATAAACAACAGCACAGAGCTGCTGCCCGGCATCAAACTTGGATATCGTCTCTATGATTCCTGCGTGTCTGTTCCTGTCTCAGTTCACGTTGCTTTTCAGCTGGCAAACGGCCCGGATCCTGTGGTTTATAGAGGAGAAAACTGTTCTCAGTCTGGAGTGGTGGTGGCTGCTGTGGGAGACTCTGGATCCACTCCATCCATCAGCATGTCACGCATCATGGGGCCCTTCAACATCCCTCTGGTGATTAGTCTAAAATGATCAAATGTGTCAATTTATTCTACCTCTCCTAATATTTTCCTTTTTTTTCTTTTTGCTGTAGGTGAGCCACTTTGCCACGTGTGCCTGCCTTTCAGACAAACAGCAGTTCCCGACTTTTTTCAGAACCATTCCCAGCGACCATTACCAAGCTGATGCACTGGCCAAGCTGGTGAAACACTTTGGTTGGACTTGGATAGGAGCCGTGCATTCAGACTCAGACTATGGAAATAATGGCATGGCCTCTTTTCTTGAAGCTGCTCTCAGAGAGGGGATCTGTGTGGAGTACATTGAATCCTTTTTTAGAACCAACCAGCAGAGCAAGATCAGGAGAGTAGCAGATGTTATCCGTAGGTTTGTGCTTTTCTAGACCTGGTTTTTGATTTTGTTTTAGAATAAATTTACAAAAATGTTGCAGATTTTTTTTATTTTTTTTATTGCTGGAGATCTTGATTTTTTTTGTTTGTTCTTTTTACAAATGTTTATATGTAATCAGCACCATCTGTATGTAGAAAGGGTTAAATTTGCTTATAAGCTGCTAGTTGGACCTAACACATTCTATCGTCTCTTCAGATCCACAGCGGTGGTTGTGGTGGCATTTACAGCCTCTGGTGATATGAAAGTCCTACTAGAGGAACTGGCTCGGGATCCTCCTCCACCTCGTCAGTGGATCGGGAGTGAGTCTTGGGTAACAGATCCACTCTTGATGAGCTTCAGTTTCTGTGCAGGAGCCATCGGAGTTGCCATCCAGCAATCTGTCATCCCAGGTCTGAGAGACTTCCTGCTGGATCTCTCTCCCTCTGAAGTGGCTGCTTCCCCACTGCTTTCTGAGTTCTGGGAGGATGCATTCAACTGCAGCCTGACCACAAGTGAGACAGTTTGAAAGCTTTTATGCTGGCTTTTACTTTTATTAATAGAATAATATGAAATGAAACTGCTGGTAGTTGATTATTCGAAATATTTTGACATTGACATAGATCCATTTTCTGATATTTGTTAGTGTTATATGAATGTTTTCCCCTCTGGTATATCATCAAAGTGAACTGAAATTATTTTTTATCAAACTTTGCCACACAGTAATAATGTTAGTGTGTGACTTTTGGAAACATGTGAAATCAGCTGTAATGAAAACTTTGGCCTTTTTATACAACCATTCTTGAATCTTTCATGTAAATAATTTATGTAGACCAGAAGAAAGGTATGAAATACTTTTTGTAACCCATATTTTCCCCTACCATTATGTATATATTTTTTGTTTGTTTGCATTGAACATGATTCTTAACTCTGTAGGCAAATTACGCAACCATAACATCTTGTATGTACAGATTTGTAAATTTACATAATTATATAAAATTCTTGCAGTTTTTTTTATTTGAGAATAACATAAGAAGTACCAGATATTTTGGTATTATAACTGTTTAAATAATTTACTTATAAACAGAAAAAAAACAAAAAAAAAAAACTCTGTTTTCAGCTGCTGATCCAAACAGGAGAGGATGTGACGGAACTGAAGATATTAAAACCCTAAAAAACCCGTACACTGAAACGTCTCAGTTAAGAGTTTCTAACATGATGTACAAGGCTGTTTATGCAATAGCTCATGCTATTCACAATGCAGTGTGTCAGATAACAAATACAGCCACACACTGTGACAACCACATCAAACTGGAGCCCAAACAGGTCAGTTCAGAGAGAAACAAACTTCACTGAATATTTCATTAACAATTACAAACTACTAAACTTCCTTTAAAATTCACTTTGAAGGACTCTGATGGTATGTATTTGTATTTTTCTTTTCATTTGAAGGTTTTTATTGAATTGAAGAAAGTGAACTTCTCCAAGAATGGTTACCATGTTTCGTTTGATACTAATGGAGACCCTGTGGCTTTTTATGAGCTGGTAAACTGGCAGAAAAGTGAGAGTGGAGTTATTGAACTGGTAACAGTGGGATATTATGATGCATCACTGCCAAGAGGTCAGGAGTTTCATATCAAAAGGAACTTAACCTGGTTGGAAGGGAGAAAAGAAGTAATAAACAAAACGATGATTGTTTTAGCAGTGATCAATTGTATCATTGATGCTGCTTCAAAAATATAAGGCTTTTTTTCTCTGTCTCTGTCTCAGGTCCCAGTCTCCGTTTGCTCAGAGAGTTGTCCTCCAGGAACTCGTAAAGTGTTGCAGAAAGGAAAACCAATCTGCTGCTATGACTGTATACCATGTCCTGAAGGAGAGATCAGTAATATGACAGGTAACGTCAAGTGTGTTTTCAAATTTATCCACATTCTTAAATCTTTATGTAATAAGAAAACTATTTGTATTTTTTTGTTTATTTTTTTCAGATTATCTCGAGTGTTTCCCATGTCCAGGAGAGTTCTGGCCAAATGCAAACAGAGATGCTTGTTTTCCCAAACTAGTGGAGTTTCTTTCCTATAATGAAGTCCTGTCAATCATCCTGGCTGTGTTTTCTGTTAGTGGAGCATCTCTGGCCGTCATTACGTCATTAATTTTCTTCCATCACAGAACAACACCGATTGTCAGAGCCAATAACTCAGAGCTGAGCTTCCTGCTGCTCTTCTCTCTGACTCTGTGTTTCTTATGTTCACTAACTTTCATTGGAGCCCCCTCTGAGTGGTCCTGCATGCTGCGGCACACAGCGTTTGGCATCACATTTGTTCTCTGTATCTCCTGTGTTCTTGGGAAAACTATGGTGGTTCTAATGGCCTTTAAAGCTACACTTCCTGGTAGTAATGCTATGAAATGGTTTGGTCCTCCACAACAAAGGATGACCGTAGTGTCAATCACCTTAGTTCAGGTTATAATATGTATCATATGGTTGGTTGTGAGTCCTCCCTTCCCAGTGAAAAATCTGAGCACCTACAAGGAGAAGATCATCCTGGAATGTGCGTTAGGCTCTGCTGTTGGTTTCTGGGCTGTGCTTGGCTACATCGGCCTGCTGGCTGTGTTTTGCTTTGTGTTAGCTGTTCTAGCTCGGAAACTACCTGATAATTTCAACGAAGCCAAGATGATAACATTCAGCATGTTGATATTCTGTGCCGTCTGGATCACCTTCATCCCAGCTTATGTCAGCTCTCCTGGAAAATTTACTGTGGCTGTGGAGATATTTGCTATTCTGGCCTCCAGCTTTGGACTGATACTGTGTATATTTGCTCCAAAGTGTTTCATCATTTTGTTTCAACCAGAGAAGAACACCAAGAAAATATTTGAAAAGCAATTGATGATAAATTATCTAAAGAATAGCAGCAGAATTACAGAAGAAGTGTATTATCAATTGAATTCCTAAACATTCCAAAGTCCTTGCAGGTATTTTAGAAATTAGTAACTTGGAGGTATAATTTGGAAATGTTTTCAATGGATCTCAGTATCAATGCAATAAATTTGTCACCTAATTTTTTGTTTTTAGTTTCTCCAGACTTTATGTGCCTATTTTATTGTGACGCATTTTATTATGGTTAGATTTTAGCAACTGTACAACTTCATATGTTATCGTTGTGATTATTATTGACCGGTGCAGATGTAAGTTTTATAAAAATATGTTTATCACCTTTACCTAAATATTATTGATCTGATCAAATGTTGTTTTTTATATGCATACATGCAATAACAATTCTATTTTGCCAAGAGATTTCAATCTTTAGATGTGTTCCAAGTTATCTAATTCAGTCTGGCAGTGCTTACTATTTTCCTCAGTGATTTTGTGTTTTACTTTTGTAATGTCATGAGTAACTTATAAAAGAAGACTCTCCAGAGTAAAGTCTCGCTCTAACTGGTCAGATTTTTTTTTTCCACCCCCGCTGTGAACATCTCTGTTACTGTCTGTTGTTCACTACCATGAGAAACATCTCTATGCTCAGCAATGGAGAACCTGGAAGTTGTGGCTTTTTTTTGGACTGAACATAATTTTGTCTTACAGAAATTCATTGCTGGCCAAACGTGATGAAAACTATTTAGATTAGCTGATTATTTGGTATACATACAAATAAATCTGTTTTGTGGCACTTTGTTTATTTCTTTTTTGATGTGCAACATTTTGGATGTATGTAATGCAATCAAAAGGTGCAAACAAATATCCACACATTAATTTATTTACATAAATATTCTAAAGACAGAATCAAAATACACATCTTTTATAATTCCGGAGTTTCACACCGGATGAGCGCAACTAATAAGACTCCAACAGAATGACCAGAGATGAACCACAGCAACATTAAAGAGCAACATTCACCTTCAAAGGATATTTAGAAATCTCAAAGTATAGTCAGTTTAGCTAAAAGATTTGTAGTTCAATGGTTGCTGAAGACTTATTATCAAACACTTTATAGAATTAACTTAATTTGCATGGATTACGAATATGTTCAAGCTCAGATGCAGTCCTGTGCATTTCTCAATGTTATAATTTTTATGTTTAAATGTTTTATTTTTTATGTTTTAATTTTGTCATGAAAATAACAGATTATATGTTAATACAATAACAATGAAGATTTATTTTATCATCAAGATGCTGTTATTAAAATGTTACAGCTTTCATATACTTAGTCCAACTTTTTTTTTTTATTTATCCCAGTGTTTTTTCTCCATGTCACTCAACATTACCATTGATAATCATTTTCTTAAGGTGATATTTGGTTTGCATGACCATCTGATGATGTCCTGGATGAGAAAGTTGAGGGAAAAGACAGAAAGAACAAGCCTACAAACCAAGTTTTTAATTAATTTAGTTTGGTTTACTTCACAAAGTGAACAATCTGAATGCCACAATTTCCATTACCTGTACTTATCTTTTTCTCAAATGACTGATGTATCATAAAAAAAATGTCAAGTGGCTCTAAGTGTATGTCAATCTGTTGTTTACTTCAAAGAAATAAGAAATCCATGTTTGTGTAAATGACAGTTCTGAAATTTGTCATGATTTATGGTGTGGTTTCGTGAGGTGAGGAACATAACGCA
>NW_015116128.1:0-4322 GCF_001443285.1 Poecilia latipinna
TATTGGAAACTCAAGACAGCCATAACATTATGATTTTTTACAAGTGTATGTACACTTTTGACCACAACTGTAACTAAATGTATCCTGTTAAATACCAGAGTCATTTTCACCATTGCTAAGAAGCTGAATATGATCTACTTTTAGCAAGAGAGTGTGCAAGTCTCCCAGAGTACTTTGTTCATTGGGAAGTCTCATCCATATTGATTTTTCTATTCACAGGTATGAGGAGGAATAATTGCCCCCAGAGCTGAGTACTCAGATGTTTTCATTGATTGCTGCAGTCGTGCTCATATTCAGCCTCAATCTCTGCCATTGATTGAACTTTCTGTCTCTACCATGACTACACACACACACTTTACACTCTCATTAATTTTTGTGTATCAGCATATATTTTCATTTAAATTTTTCTCTCCATTTCAAAGTTTTCACATTTTTACTTGACATCGTGCCTCTTTAATGTGCGTGTGAATGGATTTAAAGCCGAAAGAAGCTTTACACGGTGACTCTTAATTAGAGGTACAGTCTTTTAGGTCTCTGTAAAATTTAAATGTTTTAAAATTTTATCTAAATGCAAAGAAGAGCTAATTTCTCAAACAATGTTATGCCTCGTTTCATTTGAGGTGAGTGGATTTACATGTCACCCCTTTGAGGTCAGAGACATAGGAAGCTTATGACAGTTTGTCCCCTCAATGACCAAAACACCATGAAAGGTGTAAAGTAACAGTACTTTCCCTGACCAGGAATCGAACCCAGGCTGCAGCAGTGAGAGCGCTGAATCCTGACCACTAGATCATCAGGGACCAGCCAGTTGACAGATCAAGAATGTGCTCCAGCAATGCTTTTTGATCCTCTGATTGACTTGAAAGATAACATTGTCCCTCTTTAAACTCGACGTGCGTGTGAGTGGATGGAAAGCCAAAAGAAGCTTTACACTTTGACCCTTAAGTAGCGGAAGAGTTATGTCAGGTTGTCTTCTAACCTCCTGGTGATTACCTTTCACTCAAACTTCAAGCGCAACTACTTTTGTCTTCCATGTCCCCTGCACCACTTCCTTTTAGGTGAATAGAAAAGGGCTGACAGTGTGGCCCATTCTATTTTAACACTTTGATAGCTTGAGCACCATCAGCGAAAACAGCAGCTCCATTCAGGAGTTTTAATGTCTGTGTGAAGGCCAAATGAGTGTGACCATTTTATATGCTTTTTATAATATTTATAAGTTGCAGGCATCATGGCCAGCAGGTCTGGTTCAGTCAGTGAATGTTCTGATTACAAAGGCCGTTGCAGGTGCCAATCACTGTGGATTTCTTTGATGTGGCATCAATTTCTACTTTAACTGTAGCATGATGAAGTTGATGTTTCCTTTGGAAATCTGAGATAGGTGAACCCTTTTCTTTGAACAGCCTTTATTTGCACAAGTCTCACAGGTAATAATGGATAAAATATGTTGTGCTTTTAGATTAAGAGTCACAAGTGAGTCAGTGACCTTGAAATGGAATATTATTAAACCTGACTTCTTATTAGATTTGGTATGCCTGTTTGTGTGAGAAGCTGATGGAGCAGTGAGGCACACACTGTGTGCACAATGGCCTCTGGTTGGTGGGTGCTCTCAGGTTTGCATGCATTCACACTAAATGAATCGCATAACAGAGCAAACACAAATAATAATAATAACTTAGAAAAAAACCTCTAAAATAAGCTCAACAGAACAGGTTAAACATGGGATAGAAGCTTCTGTCTGAAATTTAGGTAAACAGGAAAGTTTTGACAGTTGGATGATATTTTAAATGTGTGTGGAGAGCTATGCCTCAGACCCAGGTGACTGTTAAACCACAGAACAATCAATAAAATGAGAATAAAACCAGGCCTGTCAACAGCTTTGAGATTTATACACACACCTCTCTCTCCCTAGAAACCCCATCTTACTGTCTCCTATCCTTTTCAGGATAATATCCCTCAATCCATCACTTGCGCCATGCATCTCCCAGCTTTTAGCTTCTCTCACACCAAATGTCAATCCATCATAGGTTCCCATTTCTCTCCTCACTCATTGACTTTCTCATTGTCTCTCTTCTCTTTTCAAACCACCTCATGTATAATCAATCCCGTTTTAGCGCCTTACCCACACTCCAGCATCTCTCTCTAGTCTGGTGTTATTGACCGATCAATCAGACCAAAGTTTGGCCTCACTGACATCCAAAAGATGGAAAAGCACTTTATTGACCTGCTGATGAATTTGATGTATACATATACCCAAACCTGTAACTTAGTGAAAGTTCTCACACCAGGACAAGTCAGCATTTTTAAGTGGAACTACACTGTTAGGTCATTGAGGCTGAGGAATATGTTGCACTATGGAAGTTAAGAAATGTGACTATGTTCATACATAGATGCACAATGACTAGAAAGTATAATGAAATCAGATTGAGCTACAGAAATCTTTTATCCAACAGATGTTCAAGAAAACTGCATAAATGTTTTTATCACTCTAAAGGTGAACTATATATTTAGAGACTAGTGATTACATGTCAGATCACTCTCTTTAAAGTTATATTTATCTGTTAGTTTAGAATTGAGGAAACTTTAAGAATGACTGTAATCTAGTCTTCCCCCTGTGTAAAAGACTGCAGTGCATGTTTGCAGATGGGAATTTACTAGGTTTGTTTTGGAACCTGGCCTTTCACTGAAATGTAGAGTGAAAGATGATAGAAACAGTAAAATCTATTGTTTTGTTGTGTTTTCTTTGATTTGTGTATTGTGTCAGAACCTTAGATTCTCAGAGACAAACTCCCAATTCCGAGTCAGAAGAAGGTAGGGTCATTTTACTTATATAGCACATTTTCAGAAACAGGGCAGTTCACAGTGTTGGGATCCTGGGTTTGGGGGTTTGTTTTTGTTTTGCTTTCATCCACCAGAGGTCGCCCTGAGGTTGTTTTGGAGGGCATGTTTTCCTCTGCCGCTGATTACCTGCTGACCTGCGAGTTATCTCATCAGAGGAGCTTAAGAGGAGGTTCAGACCAGTGGTGCAAAAAGTGGGTATGCAGTTCATGCAGCGAATAGGGGCGCTGCACCAGAGGGGGCGTCAAAACCCCGTCTGGAGGGGGCGGCGCCCCATGATGCCTTCGCATACACTTCACCGCGCCCTTGCGCTCCTTCACATGTAAATGTAGCGAGTTTTACCTTTCACGTGTCTTCGTCTCGGGGGGGTAAACATGTTTTCTACGCTCCTTCACCCTTACGTACCTTCCTTTAAGGGGGGGGAGGGGGGGGGGCAATTTATGTTTTTGCATCCACCTGAATAATATGTAGTTGTGCCCCTGGTTCAGCCAACACTTTGACACCAGAGTGTACTATCCATACAGGAACTAATGGCCACCTGTGATTCTCTAGTAACCTTTTGTTGTGTCTCCTCTTCAGGAACCTGTTCCGTGTCGTGTGGTTCTTCCACTCGAAGCATCTGTGCTCCTGGAAGTTTTTTCCCTGTAAAAGTTCTCCTTGTGACGTCGGCAGATGTTACCCCCTGGATACAAAGTCAGGGTACGTGATTTTAGTAATTACATGTTTATAAGAGCAATTTTCTGTTGTCCTTCCATGGAAGCGGGCAGCATCCAGACGGAAATAAAACACTTTTTAATATAAGTTGCTGCTTTGACATGATCACAGAACTGCCAAAAAAAGATGTACAAAAATCCTCAATAAAACATAAAATATTTGAAAATCAGAAAGTAGACAAAGTGAATCACAGCACCGTCAACAGCCGGTGTAACGATGAACCGATGCGGTGAAGCTACAAGTAGCAGGAGAGCGGAGCTGCTCCAAAAGCTACATACACTGAATAGAAGGAGAGCTACCATCGATACTGTTGCAGCCAGGCATGTTTTAATGTTACACAACACAGTTTTAGGAAGTTCCTCAAAGTCTAAACTGGTATTGTTGTGATTGTAAGGTGTAAAGTTTACCTTCGACCAAACGCCCCTCAAAGAAATCCCAGCGCCCCCCTTTTGTAAAAATTTCCGCCAGCTTCCCGTCTTGTCCCCTTTCCTCTAGTCATGCCCAGCGCCACTTGTTTTTAATTCCTTTCTCAAGTAAACGTGTTTCTTTACCGGGTGAGACAAACTCCATCTTTTTTCATATCGCATTTGATTTAACCGCCGAACCGAACGCATGCGCTTCTTTTCTACAAAACGTTTTACAGTCATTGGTCAAGTACACGGGAGCTAGAATTCTGATTGGCAGACATCTTTGTCTATTATCTACAGTTTAGTTGAGGCAGGCCGTTTGGTCCAATGCTCGCTTTGCTTGGAAGTCTGGCCCCCAGACGGAGC
>NW_015116128.1:7207-9465 GCF_001443285.1 Poecilia latipinna
CTGCTCCAAAAGCTACATACACTGAATAGAAGGAGAGCTACCATCGATACTGTTGCAGCCAGGCATGTTTTAATGTTACACAAAACAGTTTTAGGAAGTTGCTCAAAGTCTAAACTGGTATTGTTGTGATTGTAAGGTGTAAAGTTTACCTTGTAAAAATTTCCGCCAGCTTCCCGTCTTGTCCCCTTTCCTCTAGCCATGCCCAGCGCCACTTGTTTTGAATTCCTTTCTCAAGTAAACGTGTTTCTTTACCGGGTGAGACAAACTCCATCTTCTTTCATATGGCATTTGATTTAACCGCGAACCGAACGCATGCGCTTCTTTTCTACAAATCATTTTACAGTCATTGGTCAAGAACACGGGAGCTAGAATTCTGATTGGCAGACATCTCTGTCTATTATCTACGGGTCCTCCGTCTTTAGAGGACCGCAACAAGATCAATTGAATCATTGAATCATCAATCATTTATATTGATAAATATGCATGATATGCATATCCACGTATCGGGAAAAGGCTCTTCTAAATGATAGAAACAATATTTTCTACCTCAACAACACCCAGCTTGAACACTAAGCAGCTTGATAAAAAGAAACGCAATTAGATGCTAACGAGGCTAACGAGGCATATCCGGTAAAAAACGCAACAATGAAAGAGTGACGAGGCCCAATGCCCACAAACTATTTATCAGAGTAAAGCCGAAGCTCTGCCGTTTCCAACAATACCAGAGTCACCACGCTACGTGCAAAACTCACTGAACCAGCAGCTAAAGAAGAAAAAAAAGAAATAGCTAATTTCACGAAGCTAAAAACATAAATTCAGTCCTACCTTTGCTGTTTCGTGGTCATAATCCTTATTAGAGTAAATATTTCCACTTGGTTTGATAATCAATTTTCCCTGCGTACATCTGACATTGTTTTTGGCTCTGCCCAGAGCCTCTTCCGTCTCCTAGCTACCATATACAAAATCTAGAGGCGAACTCAGTCAATGTACGCCACACGCGTTTTCCTCGCTGTAATTGGTGAATGGCTTTAGGTTCCGTATTAATGTCAACGCCCTCGGATTCTATTGGCTGTGACAGTTCAAAAGACATGTCAATCATCAAAATTGGCCAATGGGTTGACGAGAAACTACCCAGCGTAATTTTGAATGTTTGAATGGAGAACTGGATGATTTTACGCGCAGAGCGCATTGTTATTGTAATGTAATTGTGAGATATAATAGTTTTTTCCTGTGATTATATCATTTTGACAAATTAGTTTTCATTGCTATTTGCATTTTCATTGTTACATAAGTCTATTTGAAATGTAATTGTGAGTTAATCTGTTCCATTTTCAGACTATTACAATTTGTCTATTCTTTTTCTCTTTTTATGAATGAATGCAATGTGGATTTTTAAAAGGAGCCTCCAAAAACAATTAGATGTAATTACTTATCTATGATAAATAATCATTTATTATATGATAAGAATAAATGATTGCAACAGAACCTACAGAAAAAACAACTGAGAAAGTTCAAATGGCACAAATTGTCAAAATGGCTAATTTGGAAGGTCCGCCTAGATTTTTATCAAGTAGTACCTCTCTAAAACTCATATGATTAACTTTTTTTTTCATGAAACTTGGCACAGTAAAAGGTCAGACTGTGTATTGTTGTTTACTACATGTTTTGGATTTCACCTGCATTGCTTTGAAAGGAATCTTAATATATTTTTAGGCGGAAATAGATTTTTTTTCTTAATTTCTGCTGTGTATCATATTCATTTACTTTCCTCAGTAACACGCAGGATGGTTTTTAGAGCTGTAACATATTCTCTAGGGTCTTGCCTTTGTTTTGATACCAAAACAATTAAAATAAACTCTGTAGTTCTTGAGATACATTCAATTCATTTTGGGCATGTTATTCAGCCATATTTCTCAAAAACAGGCCATGAGTCGGAGAAGTTTTAAGCCCGGAGACTACAGTTTGGTTGAGGCGGACCATGAAGATTGATTGAGGTGGACCGCTTGGTCAAAAGCCGGAAATCCGGCCCCGACCGGAGCTCTTTAAGCCCTGGAGTTGTGCTGTGAACGAGAAAAAGATAAGAGAAATTGACGATTAAAAACATTTTTTCCATTTTTGGAAAAGGAGCGTTCTGCATTTTTCAACCTGACTGCGTTCGGGATTGTGTTATATGTTACAGAACTGGACTTGGTGAGTTAAAAAGTGTACTTTATTTTCTGAGAAGAACGTATTTGTAAAGTATTTTTATTTCGTTGAAA
>NW_015116128.1:12479-18825 GCF_001443285.1 Poecilia latipinna
TGTGAACGAGAGAAAGATAAGAGAAATCGACGATTAAAAGTCTACCTGCTGTCTAAAAACATTTTTCCATTTTTGGAGAAGGAGCTTTCTGCATTTTTTCAACCTGACTGCGTTCGGGATTGTGTTATATGTTATAGAACTGGTCTTGGTGAGTTAAAAAGTGTATTTTATTTTCTAAGAAGAACGTATTTGTAAAGTATTTTTATTTCGTTGAAACGGAAAGCTAAAGTAGCGCATTTATGTTTTATGTTCAAAAACTGTGGAAGTAACGGATGAGCTGAGGTGGGTGAAGCATGTCTCCCCCACCCACACACGATGTTCAACCGCCAATTTGGCGAGTATATTACTTTGTTGGTTATTAAACGAGACCTTTTTAAGGTTCTGCTGGAAATTGGACTGGGAAATTCCGAGTCGATTGCTGAGTTGTATTCCGCTAGTGAGAAACAAGATGGCGAGCCGTAACCCAGGAGCCCTGTAACCGTCTAGCAGGAGCTACGCCCTCTGCTGGATACTGCAAGTCATTCAAACTGGTATGACCTGCCCATGTTTCCTGCTGAAATAGCAGTGGATTCAGAGAAACGGGATTAGCCTTCAGGATCATCAGAGAGAAAAGACATCGATTTGAAGCACAAGTTATTTGGTCTTTTGCTGGATTGTGTCTGTTGTGTTTTATTGGTTATTTCCTTTGAACCACATTCAATGTCTGTTGTTACGGTGTGTGGAATGTAAAATTGTTTGTTGGGTTTAAAATAGAAATAAGAAATGGTTAAAACAGGAAGTTAAAAAACTTAAACTTCTTAAAAGAACATTAAACTAAAATAGATTTAAAAGATTAAAACAAACTGTAAATTAAATAGATTAACAGTATCAACTTGAACTTAAATAGAACTATAACCTAGGTTTAAATGAATAGTATCCTTTAATACCTAACAATAGGTTTAAATTTCAAAAAAGGGATTATATAAAATATTTGGAAAGAAACAGGGAAACTATTTTGTATTGAATTTGTGTCATTGTATGTAAACTGTTGTATAATTGTTTATTTTCTTTTTCTACAAAAATAATAAGCTGGCAGTTTAAACTTATTTTCTGGTCTGTGGTCATTGATACACTTGCACTTCTCCTTACTCCCGTAGCCGAACCTAGTACTGGTCCTGTTCTGAGTCTAGTACTGTAATCACATCGTAAGTGTTACAATGGGGAGAGACATTTCAGTAATCTAAAACTAATAGAAAAAAAATAAAAATAAGCAACCTACTTGCCTACTGGATGTGGACTGTTGGATGTAAAATTCATGGGCAGTAAATATTGTGCTAATTATCAGTATTGAACCAAAGAAAGCAAGGTGGTTACAAGCCTTTAAAATTGTGATGCTTTTTATGGGTCAAATAGTCTCAAAAAATTGTAACAGCAGCTGCGCAGGGGGGCCCAATCTAATGTTTTGTCAGGGGCCCAAGATTTCTGGCGGCGCTCCTGCCCTCCCGTCACCAATGATAGTTAAAGATAGACACATGGAGCATGAACAGCATTCTGGTAAAATTGAGCTAAAGGTCAAGGTGACCTCAAAAATTGGCTTATTAGCTTATTTCCAAATATAAACTGGCAGCAATGATATGAAGGACGTAATCACTGTCATAAAAATGATGATAATTCAAGATAAGGTATAAACATAAATACAATAAAGTTGGTCATTATAGAATATATAAATTATAAAATCAAATTTAATTTGATCCTTGAGGATTCTAGTCTTTTTTTGGGCTGACGTTAGCACTTTAGCATTGCTAATTTGCTAAATAGCATGTTGGTGTAGTGCTTTAGCATTGCTAGAACAAATGATTATGATTAGTGCTTTTGGGTTAGCTGTATCCAGCACTGCCCAACATATTTGAAGGCAATATCAGATGTAGATGCAACAACAAGTTGCAATTAAAGTTATAAAGTTGTATTCTACAAAAATATCTTGGACACCCAAAAGATGAAAGATTTGTCTGTTTGCTGAGAACTCAGCATATACCTCAATATTAAAATATCACATTAAACACCAGAAACACTCAAAGGTCACAGGTCTGTTTGGTATGCCACCACTTAAAATAAGGCCTATCATACTGTATGGCTCCTTAGAAGGTTAAAAAACATTTTTTTCTTGGTATTATGTAGGTTACCAGAAGCCATTTAGAAGGCTGAGCGAACACATGGAAGAAGGTGTCTTGGTTAGATCAGACCAAAATGAATCTTTCTGGGCTAGTTTGAAAACTAACACATTGAACACACTCCTGTGTGTAACATGATGCGGCTGCATGGTCCGGTGCTTTTCTTCTGCCAGGAGAGACGAGGTCAAGGTTGATGGGAAGATAGATGGAGTTAAATACAGGACACACCTGGCTGTCAGAGGTTCATGGAGAACAATGACCTTAAATACACATCCAGAGATGGAAGGTTTAGATCAAAGTGTGTTTATGTATTGGAATGCCCAAACCGTCCACAACTAAATCTAATTGAGAATCTGTGGCAAGACCTTATGACTAATGTTCACAAGTGTTCTCCATTCACTCTGATCGGAAGGAGACAGAATACAAAAGGATACCACAATTTTCTGATTTTTATTTTCATTTTCCTTTTTTTTAATGTTTTTACTTCTTGCAGCATTTACATACATGATTGTTTCACTCTGAAGGTAAAATTAATGTTAAGTCAAAAGCTACTCAACAGAGACAAATTTGTTATCAAAAATGTGAAGAAAAGCCCAGCAGTATTTCCATGTAACCATCACCAACTCAGAAAGAGTTTTGTAGCAAAAGCCTTTTTTTTAACACATCCACATATGCACAATGATAAATGTCCTCACTTTACAAAGGAATTATTTCATTTCCTCCCTGGAACATTCACACAAAAGAATGTCTTCCTAGAAATGGCCGTTGATATTAAAACAGCCTTGTTCCTTTTCTGTGCCGCCATATGGGGACCTCACAAAAACGCCTCCAGTACAGAAAAGAGCTGCAAACTCCTCACACACAAGGTGGAAGAATCAGCCACATGAGGCCACACAAACTGCAGGTCAGCAGCACCAGTCCCATCCAGGAGACAGCTGAGCATCATTCATCAGTCAGAGGTCTTGCTAATTAGCTGACACTGTTCTGCAATTACTGTCTGATACCTGAAAAGAATAGTTGCTTCTCACAGCAGCCATTTGCCCTGCCTCTGTGTGTCTTCGCCTCTGCATGGTAAACCTCATTTATTATAGTGCACAGCTCTTTTTGTCTCTGTCAGTCTCCATGTAGCTCAGAGCAGTGCTGTGACTGTCAAACGTCATTATTATTGACCAAACTCATTGCTCCCTATTTATGCTACAACTTTTTTTTTTTTTTCACTAAAAGACCACACTTCCCATTTGTTCTTTCATCTTTTAGTCCTGCTTGTTGTTTTCCTAAATAGCTCCGGTTGCCAGAATATTAATACTTGAATTAATACTTGATTTGTAGTGTTTACCCTGTTACAGCCTGGCAACCTGTTGGGGATTAACCATGCCTCTCGCCCAGTTATCTCCACACTCACGACTCTCCAAGGACAAACAAGCATAGAGAATGGATGGATGGGTTCTAAGTATTTTATTTTAATAAAAACAATTTTGATAAAATTCATAATGAAATCAAAAGATCACAGAATTTTGTAGTGTAGATGAAAATTGAAGTATATTTAGTGGTTTAGGAGCTTACAGTTCAGTATTGGTACAGGCTAACTGTTGAAAACATGAACAAATGAAGTCTCACTCATTTACATTGTAATTTCTGACATTTTAATGTATTTTCATGAACTAATATATGATAAATGTTGGATATGAGATTTTGTCCCCTTTGGCCTGTCTTCGAGCTGCACAGTGGCACAGTTGGTAGAGCTGTTGCCTTGCAGCAAGAAGGTTCTGGGTTTGATTCCCGGCCTGAGGTCTTTCTGCATGGAGTTTGCATGTTCTCCCTGTGCATGCATAGGTTCTCTCCAGGTACTCTGGCTTCCTCCCACAGTCCAAAAACATGACTGTTAGGTTAATTGGCCTCTCCAAATTCTCCCTAGGTGTGTGTGCATGGTTGTTTGTCCTGTCTGTCTCTGTGTTGCCCTGTGACAGACTGGGGACTTGTCCAGGGTGTACCCCTCCTCTCGCCCCGGAACGTTAGCTGGAGATAGGCACCAGCAGCCCTCCTGACCCCACTAAGGGATAAGGGTGTACAGAAAATGGATGGATGGTCTGTCTTCTGTCCTGTGACCTTCTGGTTGTGGCATCCAATGACACCTTTGTGCAGGTTGCACTGTGATTGGCTGAGTAGGAAAACTTTCCCACTCCATATATATCCTAAGAAAACTGTTTGTTGTTGCAGATTTCACAAATGTAAGCTTTTATATAGCATAAGGTAAAAACACAAGGGCAGCCATTTTGTTTTTCTTCTTTCTTGCTGAAGCAATGAGCCTCGAGTGGCTTTTAAAATCTTAATCCACAGTTTTTCTTTCCAAATTTCCTAATAGCAAATAATCAGGCTCAGCTATCATGTATTTTGATGACTTCTTCATCACCTCACTTTATTCATTCCTATGTGATTTTGGGGCAAGGTTTTTGGCCTATTATGTCTCCAGGGTAATTCTGAAGGCTAATAATATTAATATTTCATCTTGAAACTGAGCTGGATATTTTGTTAAATATTTTGAGGGGTTTCACGGTTCATTAAAGGAGATAAAATAAAAATAGTGTCCATTCTGGAGGTGATAGATGCCTCTATTCAAATTCAAAAATATTTGTATTGATCCCAAAAGGATCAATAAAAATTTATTCAGCGCACAGCTCTCTTTATTCATTGGTATGGCAAACCCAGATTAATGTGTGTAGATTATACACATATTTCAATCTGGAAAGACTCAGACAGAGAACAAGGAACAATTAAAAGATTTAATGACAGCAATGAATAACAGTTCTTTGGCGCTCGGGCCCCGGAAGATGATTTGAGCTGAGATTTGATGTGAACTCGATGAACATCCCGATAACTGATTAGGGATGCTCTCCCCCCGGGGCCCGACACTGGTGGTGGTGGTCAGGATGGATCCTGGAGAACCCAAGGATGAGGGTGGAGATGGGGAGGTGGTGGGTTAAACACAGCTGGGAAGCGTCTGACGGTTTGGGTGTGGATCCTTTTATGCAGAGCCTGATTGCTGATTGAACGTCCAGGGTGAGGTCCAGGCTGAGGACGGGGATGAGCATGACGTCGATGGGTGAACAGAGGGGGCGGAGTTTTCCAGCTTGAACTTCTGCTAAAGCTCCATTTATTATGGAAAATCTTTAGAAAAAATAAACACAGATCAGGCTAATAAGTATCCTCATCATCTTCAACAACACTGCAATTTCATCTTTTATTAATACTGACAGACCAACAAAGACCATCTAAATAAAATAAATATATTTATGTGTAGATGCTGTTAGAATTAATTTAAAAGGTTAACTAAGCCAAACATTCTAAGACTTTTATTGGTAAACCTTTTGACAGGACATATGGGTTCATAAAGTCACATTTTAAACAAATTTTCTAGGCTAAATGAAGAGAACAGGCTACACTAAAGAGCCATAAAAAGAGTGACATTTGGTTGAAATGTGATAGTGGTGTAAGATTCGTTTACATATTCTAGTATCAACACATCTACGTTACTATATTTTCTACCTCATATGCATCATTAAATCTGACCATTTTCATGATACAGATGTGAGCTTAAATGTCTTCAGGTTTTCACAGAACCATTCTTCAGAGTGCCTTCTCCCTGTTGTTGTCTTTTATTTCCTCTCAGTAGTCACTTTGTATTTTGAGCTCATTAAGGTGGCACTGCTTTTCCTTGAGATCTATTTTGGGTTGTACTTAGCTTGCAGGCTTGTCCTTATGCAGCACTTACCCTGCAATTCAGGCATAGTTACACGCTAACCTTGGTGTTCTAATATTCTCTGTGAGACGTTTCATCGAAAGCAAGCCGGAATCTCTCTGGATGTCCTTACTGCCCATTCACTCATCTGCTGCTCTTTCTCACTTTATTTCCATCATCTGTTCCCATCCTGCATTTCGTGTTTGCAGAACCATGCACACACATGCACCCACACACACATGCAATCATGAAAGCATGCACACAAAGGTACTCCTCCCCACATGAAACGTTCCTACATTTCAGCTCCTCCTTACCAATGAATCCCTAAGTAGCTCGTTCACATTTGGGAAAAAAAAAAAAAAAAAAAAAAAAAAAAATTTTTTTAAAAAAAAAAAAATTTGCTTGGGGAACAAGTTTTTTTTTAAAAAAATTTTTTTTTTTTTTTTTTTTTTTTTTTTTT
>NW_015116128.1:23024-24196 GCF_001443285.1 Poecilia latipinna
TGTCTTGCCATTGTTTGTTTGGGCCGCTCTCAACTAAACCTGTTGCTGTGTGGGCGGGGCATTACTCCTCTGGCCCCATTGAAGGGCATTTGGAACTGGATGACGACAACTATTTGTTCCATCATTTGAAGTGTTTTCTTTTACAGTTTATTTGTTGTGCGTTATTGAAGTTACTAATTTGTTTGCTTTTCTCTTGGTTTGCTTTATTAATTTGCTTTTGTTTTGCATGTGTTTTTTTTTCTTTTGGAATAATTGAACTTGTCCGTCTTACTTCACCTGTTTAATTTTCTTTTCAAGGACCAAGAAGTAGGCCTGAAGCCATACTTTTAAAATAACTGTTTTAAGAGAATTGTTAATAAAATATTGTGCACTGTCAGTCTGTGTTCAAGTGCATCCTTAACCTTTAAAAAGATCTCCACCTGCTGGTCACAATAAGCAGACTTTATGAACCTGTTATGACTTTATGAACAGGTTTATGTTCTGCTTAAACCTGAGCAGAACATGATTTAAGCATCTTCTGCATGTTTAAGAAGAACACTCTAAAACACTTTTAGAGTGTTTTCACTTTTAAAGAAAACACTAGGAGCGTTTCCCTTTATCTCTTTTAGCTCTTTGCATGCTTGTATACACACACGCACGCATGCAAAGCTAATGTTAAAGGAAATGACATGTTAGGGAACACCATCTACAGGTGTAGCTTAGATGGAGGCCAACAAAAGGAACTACAAACTATTGTTATGGGCCATTTTGCTGTCTTAGCCCGTAGGGATAGCATAATAATGGACCAGAACTGCATCTTAGTCTTAATAAAATAAATTCATTAATTCAACTTACTGACTCTTCTACAACCTCAATTCTCCCCAAATCCTGATGAGATTAGGCACATCAAACATTGCTGTAGTCATTGTTTCTGAAGTGGATGACCACAGCAGTCCATGTGTATCTCAGGAAACTTCATCCATCCATTATTTTGTCTAAGGTTGGGTCGCAGGATGACAGGTCCAGGTGAGAACGCCAACATCCATCTCCCCCAGTGACTCTCTGCGCTCATTCTAGGGCAGTGGTTTTCAACCTTTTTTGAGGTACCGAACCCCCCAGTTTCATATGCGCATTCACCGAACCCCCCCACCCGACACAGAAAATAATTTGCGGTATTCTGATTTATTAATGTA
>NW_015116128.1:30031-31340 GCF_001443285.1 Poecilia latipinna
AGCTCTTTATTCAGAAATTCCACAAAACAATTAAATAATCACATCAAAAGTTAGAAAGGCTCTCTTTAATAATTTCTTTGATTGCCAAACATATTATTGTGTGTGAGAAAATGTGTCAATGGCAGGTATTAACTTAAAATACTTTGTAGAACGGCACTTTATAAAGTTCGGTCCATTCACTTGTATTATCTTACTGGCACATATTCCACAGTCAATATGGCGGACGCTGTTATATATCGCAGCAACGGGCCGACCCGCTCCATGAGGCATCTACGTATTTATGTCTATGGTTAAAACGGTGAGCTTTACTGAAGAAATTAAAGACACAAGTTCAAATCCATGCTGAGAGTGGAACTCCTTCCCGCAGCACTAATTGGCTAAGCAATGTAACGTTATCCTCTGGAGCAAGTGATGGCAAAACGGGGCGTCATCACGACTTTACACAGTGTGTCTTTACCTCTCTGGCAGAGGATCCGCCGAACCCCTGAGACCGACTCATCGAACCCCTAGGGTTCGATCGAACCCAGGTTAAGAACCACTGCCCTAAAGAATGATGAGTCTCATAGGGGCCAAAGCCTGGTCCTTAATGTCCCATTATTAAAGTAAAGGATTGGTTTAGACGGCATGTGTCAAACTCCAGGCCTGGGGGCCAAATCTGGCCAGCCGTGGCTATTGATGTGGTCCCCTAGAATCAAAATTACATCAATAAGTCCCTCCAGTTTTCCACAAATCCTCAAAATTCACACGAAATTTGCAGATCCCCACGTTCTTTTATTCTGGTTTTTACTGCAAATTTTTCTCAAAATTGGTCAAAACATTGGCTTTAAGTGACTGCTTTCTCAGTCTTATATGATGTGAGGTTATAGTCTGTGATTGATAGGGTAATTAATAAGAAGTCACATTTAATGTCATACATTAGTGCAAATATTGTAAAACGAAAAAAATTCCTTACAGATGTTTCTAAACCTTAATGAGTTTTATCAATACATGTTGTCACAACCGGCCCTTTAAATCTAAACATGAGAAACAAGTCCCTTTTGAGATACTGGAAACTGATGATTACAATTTCTGCTTGTAGCATTGATTCTAACATTTGTGGTGAAATCACATTCTATACAGATTTTTATTTTGTTTTTTATTTCAGTTTCAGCCGCCTGCCTAGGATCTTGTTCGTCGAGTCACAAGGTGGTTCACATCTTATGTAGGTCATGGCTACAACAGAGACACAAGAAGATTAGATAAAAATTAGAAATTTATATAGATAAAAATTTTACTTATACTAATTTATCTGAAATATGGACTGAGAACC
>NW_015116128.1:34952-38515 GCF_001443285.1 Poecilia latipinna
AAATTTTACTTATACTAATTTATCTGAAATATGGACTGAGAACCTTTAGAAATGTAAAATAAATATAGCCAAGATGCAATTAAAACAAATTAACATTGTTTTTTTTATATAAATAAACCTCTCTGTAACTAAAAGTAACTTCAAAAGAATGACATTCTAACTACAACTCCAAGTTCAATTTGGTACATAAAAATGTCATGCTTTACAAAAAGAAAGACAGATCCATAAAACTTCAGGGAATAAAAGGAGCCACCAGACCACATTGCTGTCTGCTATTCAGGACCATAGTTCCTGGCCTGAAGCATGTTGTGTACCAATCACATTAGTGCCATAATGTTCAAACCACTGGCCCTGGGTGTGTGAGTAATTGTTACCAAACGTAGTTGTGATTTTAAGCGTGTACAATCCCATCAGAATGTGTAGAGCTGTGTGCCCTGCCGTGCAGCTCTGTGGAAAGATATTGTTGGTCGGATCACTGTCAGGTCTCATCACTGCCCTCGGGGTGAGCAGACCTTGCTGACCGCAGCCCATGCACCTGGAAGTCCCTGGAGAGGGCTGAGCAAGCAGGTTCAGCCACCAATTTCATTCTCTCTTTCCGCACATGTCTCTCCAAATGGTCAACAAACCATCTGAATTTACTCAGTGAATGCTTAAAGTGTTGAATTGCTTTACTTACCTTACAATGACAAAATATTAACAGTTCTCTAGTTAAAATAAATAAATAAAAATAATTGCCTACTCCGGAAAATACATTTCTCAAAGCAAGTTTAACAAAAAGAATTAAATGAAATGTTTTTTGTTTTTAATCTGACAATGAAACTAATACTTTTTATCAGAAATAAATAATTATTGACTGAAAACAAGTTCCTATATGTGTATGAACAGTTACTTGTGAGCTTGTTTTCTCTTTCTTTTAGTGTACATCGATTGGGGCACCATCTTAATGTTTACTTTTTGTATAGTAAAACTTTAACAGCACGCGTAAGCAACCAGGTTCTCTGTATTGTATGTTAATCATAACTTGGGATGAGGAAATTACCTTTCCCTTTTCCATTGCATTTAGGAGCATGTCTATATTTTATTTATCAAAACATAAATTTAACTTAAAAAATGCACTCTGGAAACGGAATTTCAGCTCTGCCTCACAATGGCTGCATAACAATAAGCAAAACCGTTCCTTTACGTTCTAGTGGTCAGGATTTGGCAATTTGGCGCTGTCACCGCTGTGGCCTGTGTTCAATTCCTGGTCTGGGAAAGGCATATATTTTTTCACCTGCCTCGTTGTTTTCATCACGTCTTTAAAGCACTCTTGGTATTGATCTTCAAAGACCTCTTGCTAGCTTCAGAGAGACATAAAGGTCCCTGATGGTCTAGTGGTCAGGATTTGGTGCTTTCACCGCTGCGTCCTGGTTTTGATTTCCGAGCAGTGAAAGGGATGTTCACTTTGTCATTTTCATTATGTCTTTAAAGCACTCTTGGTGTGCTGACTCCATCATTATGTTTTGTTTAGTTTTCCGATTGTAAATTGTAAGTTAAACTATAGAGCCTTACTGACACCTAGTGGCCACTGTTTACATATTTAATTTGGTCAGTCAAGCAGAACTCATCCAGCTGAGCGTCATCGACTGTCCTGCAGACACGTTTGTTCCTTGGACACTACTTGTCTGTAAGTTCATTTTATTAATTGTAATTTCAGTATTCTGTTGTATTTTATAAGAAAAGTTTTATGTTTCCCAACCAAAATTTAACGCTACATCGTTAGCTAATTGGTGATAATGGGGAGCCATCTGTTTGCTGTAGTCTAGTCTCGTTGTTTTCTGTATCTTGTCTGTGGTGGTTGATATGTACTTTTGTGCTTTGTTTCAGTTTTACAATATATAAAAAGGAAAAAACCAACAAGAGTTGCAAAATAAAACAAGAAAACTATCAAGGACTGGATTATTTTCAACTCAAGTGTTATAGCTAGCTGTCTAGCTTTGTAAGTGCAACACATTGTGAGGGCAGCATATTTGGTATTCATTGTCAAAGACCTCTTGCTAGCTTCTCTCACACAAAAAGGTCCCTAATGGTCTAGTACTCAGGATTGTGCGAGCTCACCACCACGACATGGGTTTGATTCCTGCCTCTTTATTTTCATCACATCTTTAAGGCACTCTTGGTATTGATGTTCAGGAACCACTTGCTAGCTTGATAAAGATGCAAAGGTCCCTGTTTGTCTAGTGGTCAGGATTTGGTGCTTTCACCGCTGTGGTCTGGGTTCAATTGCCGGTCAGGGAAAGGCATGTATCTTTACACCTAACTCATTGTTTTTATTGCATCTTCAAAGCATTCTTGGTATTGATCATCAATACCTAGCTTCTCTCACACAAAAAGGTTCCTGATGGTCTAGTGGTCAAGATTCTGCGCTCTCACCACCGTGGCCTGGGTTTGATTCCCAGTGTGGGAAAGGCATATATTTGTTCACCTACCTCGTTGTTTTCATCACATCTGTAAAGCACTCTTGGTATTGATCTTCAAAGACCTCTTGCTAGCTCAGTAGACAAAAAGGTCACTGATGGTCTAGTGGTCAGGATTTGACGCTTTCACCAGCACGGCCTGCGTTCGATTGGCAGTCAGGGAAAGGCATGTTCACTTTCAACTGTCTCGTTGTATCTTTATCACGTCTTTAAATCACTCTTGGTATTGATTGTCAGTACCTCGCTTCTCTCATCTACCTTCTCTCACACAAAAATGTCCCTGATGGTCTAGTGGTCAGGATTTGGTGCTTTCACCGCTACGGCCTGGGTTTGATTCCCGCTCAGAGAAATTCATGTTCACTTTCACCTTCCTCGTTGTTTTCATCACGTCTTTAAAGCACTCTTGGTATTGATCCTCAAAGACCTCTTGCTAGCTCAGTAGGCAACAAGGTCCCTGATGGTTTTGTGGTCAGGCTTTGGCATTTTCACTGCTGCTGCCCGGGTTCAACACCTGGTCATGGAAAGGCACATTCACTTACAACTGTCTCATTGTTTTTATCATGTGTTTAAAGCACTCTTGGTATTGATCTTCAAAGACCTCTTGCTACCTTCTATAACACAAAAAGGTCCATGATGGTTGAGTGGTCAGGATTCGGCGCTCTCATGGCGTGTGTTCGACTACCGGTCAGGGAAAGGCACGTTCACTTTTAACTGACTCGTTGTTTTTATCACTTCTGTAAAGTACTCTTGGTATTGATCTTCAAAGACCTCTTGCTTTCTTCAGAGAGACAAACTGGTCTTGATGGTCTAGTGTTCAAGATTTGGTGCTTTCACTGCTGCGGCCCGGGTTTTATTCCCAGTCAGGGAAAGGCATGTATCTTTTCACCTGCCTCTGTGTTTTCATCACGTCTTTGAAGCACTCTTGGTATTGATTGTCATAGACCTCTTAAAAAGATCCCTAACGGTCTAGTGCAGGGGTGTCCAAAGTCGGTTCTCGAGGACCGGCATCGTGCATGTTTTAGTTCTCTCCCTGGTTTAACGCACCTGCAAATGATGGCTCATTAGAAGGCCTAAGGATAACATTGACTTGCTGAGGAGGTTGTTACC
>NW_015116128.1:42411-43252 GCF_001443285.1 Poecilia latipinna
GGTAACAACCTCCTCAGCAAGTCAATGTTATCCTTAGGCCTTCTAATGAGCCATCATTTGCAGGTGCGTCCACCACCAGGGAGAGAACTAAAACATGCAGGATGCTGGCCCTTGAGGACCGACTTTGGACACCCCTGGTCTAGTGGGTAGGATTTGGTGCTTTCACCCCTACCCCCTGGATTCAATTCCCGGTCAGGGAAAGGCACGTTCATTTTCAACTGTCTCATTGTTTTTACACGTCTTCAAAGCACTGTTGGTATTGATCGTCAATACCTAGTTCCTCTCACTTACTTGATGGTCATGTAATCATTTGAATCATGTGTTCTGGAATAGAGGCACATCTAAAACATGCAGAGCAGAGGGGCGGTGAGGACCAGGGTTGAGGAACACTGGTCTGGAGGTCAGGATTTGGCGCTTTCACCGCTGCGGCCTGGTTTCGATTCCCTGTCAGGGAAAGACATATCTTTTCACCTGCCTTGTTGTTTTCATCACGTCTTTAAAGCACTCTTGGTATTAATCATCAAAGACCAACAGTCTTTGACGAACCCATGGCCAGGGTTCGATTCCCGGTCAGGAAATATGATTCCTTATCATATACTGGACTTTGGCAGGATTAAGCTTTTTTGTCAAGTCTGCTGTTACATTGTTTTGGAGATGTTCTGCTTTCCTACAGGTGTCCAAGATATTCTAATTTTCATACCATCTATGTGTTGATTTGTCTTGCAAAAAGTGAACTTATGTTTCTCTTGGCAACTGCAGCTTTTGCATAAGCCATGTTTTTGTCTGCTGTTTTTTATTATGTTCTCTAATATAATAAGATAACTGATAGGTACTTTTTCTC
>NW_015116128.1:43640-44749 GCF_001443285.1 Poecilia latipinna
TGGTCAGGTGAGGTTGTAAATGTGCTACATGAATGAACTTTGACTAGACTACACAGTAGGATCATCAGCTCTTAATGAGTGTGGAGGTTCCTCCACCTTTTCCTCAGTGTTAGTATTTATTTAAATGTTTTCATATAATATATTTAGATTTTCACTTTTTTTTTGGTGGGTTTTCTTTGGTGGTGGTTATTGCATTGGGTTGTTTACTAATTTGGGTGCACACATTTAGTAAATGCCTTATGTTTTTTTAAGATCATTAATTATGTTGTTTGCTGAGTTTAAGGACTGGCTGACAGAAGGGGGTTGGCTGAAAGGAACACCAGGAAGTGGAACAGTCCATCAGGCTGCTGGAAGCAGGGGACGTGATGTGGAAAAAATCTGCCTCTCTCCACTAATGGCATAATTGTTAAAACCTTTTTTGTGTTAGGTTATTTGGGTTTATAGTGGTGTTTAAGTCAAAGTGTTTTAGTTTAATTTAGTCATTTATGTTTATATATTATTTGTCTTTGTCTTTGTCCCTACCCCTCCTCGTTTGTGTAGGCTAGCCTGTTTGTATAAATTCCCCTGTGTGTTCATTGTGTGAGGGCAGTTGTTGGTTTGTTATCTTGAGTTAGGTTTGCCTTAGTTGATTTCTTTTGGGCCCATTTTGTTATATTTTTTTAGATTGGTTGTTGAATCCTTTTGTTAAGATGTTTTTGGGAAAAATAAATAGAAGATATTTTTTTTATATATGCCTTTGTCCTTGTCCTTGACTGGTTGGACCATCACAGTTGGTGTCAGAAGTGGGATTTCCACCAGTGAAGGACAAAGGCATATTTATTGATTTTTTTTTGGAACCAAAAAGAAGAAAAAGTCCTAAACCATGAGAGCAGCCAGAGGTGGTAAAGGCAAGTCAGCTCCATCAGACAAGGAAGCACAAACAGAGCATGAGGGGTGTGGTGCAATTTGTGAAACTTGTGAAGAGGATGAAGAGGGAAGAGAGCCAACCATATCCGACTTGGCGGGGATCCTTCAGGCCCACATTGGACAGCAGAAAGCTCGAGAGGAACAGTGGGAGAAAGAAATGGCACGTCAAGATCACAGGTTTAAGGCTCTCCAACATCAGTTCA
>NW_015116129.1:0-40124 GCF_001443285.1 Poecilia latipinna
TTTACTTAAACATGTACCTATAAAAAGTAACATCAGAAAAACTGATCATTTTAAGTGATGTCTTCATTTTTGCCAGAGCTGTATGCATAACAACTAAATTACAGCTTTAAAAAAAAGAGACATTAATACACAGATGCATTCAGCATATCGTATGGTTATCAACTGGTTTAGCTGCTATTCAATGTCACTTCTACAGAAAATGCCTTTTTTTAAAAGCACCTGAAAGCCTCTCTACCTTCCTTTGCTATTTTTATTTTTTTTACCTAGAAATGTTAGACATACTGATCAAGCTCACGCTTTTTGTGTTTCTTTTCTGTGATAACTACCAATTAAGAACGGAAAGGTAATCCTAGAATAGTTTTTAGGCAGGCTTACCTTTGGAACCACAGAGAGCCATAATGAGGGGGCTGTTACTCTTATCAAGCTCCCTCAGACAGGCACTGCCAGCTCGGTCTCTGATCACAGAAAGCTCTCTCAAGATGAGAGCCTGTCGAGAAACCAAAACAAAACACGTTGGTGAACATCACAGAATGACAGAATCCATACAAGTTAAGCAATGTTCAGCTATTTGTATCAGTGTACATTAATTTACTGATTTAATGTCAAAGATGTAAAGCCCTTGTTTATTGTTGTGCTGTGTGACTTTGAATTAAACCGATATGTTTTTAAGGTAAAAAGGCAAGTGAAAATTTTCACATTTTGTTAGTGGAGTAAGTCGATGAATAAGCAGCCTTGGTAAGGCTGAAAAAATTGCATAATGAGTGGCTTCTATTTTTAAAGATTGTTAAATGATTCCTTTAGGGCCAGATCAGCATGTGATCACAGCTGCTGTAAAAAAAATTTTTTTTGAAACATTTATAATAATCATTCAAATTTCTGCTGGAGGCTAGTTTGAAAGTCCTGTTTTGTTGGAAATCAGAAAACTCAGTGACACTCCTAATGAGTCACCATCAAAGTGGCGGTGAGGAGGAGTCCGGGTGTAATAAGCCCACCTCCAGGGTCTCCTCTGCCGAGCACCCGGGCTGCTGCTGCAGCTTGCCCGTCTGCAGAGCTTCGATGTATTCATCACACTTCCTGTAGCCGTCGTCCAGCAGGTCCTGTTTGGCCTTCAACAAACCCGTCCCGGGAGTCACGTCACCGATTCCTATAGAGAAGCCTCTGTTGGCTGAAAATCGAATGAGAAAGAACTACATTCAGAACCTCATTGAAGTAATATTGTCAGATTTCCTGTCAACTTTCAACATTTTCTAACTCAAAAGCCAGACGGGCCGCTGGATGAATGACTGCTCTAGTGCCCAACCACTTGGCTTAGCAGGTTTTCTGGGGGAAACCTTGCACATTTAAAAGCGAGTTGCAGCTGCATAATAGCTTAGTTCATATCTTTTCAACCACACTTTACCTTTTTCCCAGCTTGTCATTAAAAACGCTTACTTAAAGCACTCCGTTTTGCAATGATCCTTTGTGGCTTACCCTACTTGTGGAGGGTAAGTTACCCTCCAAAATAAAAACAACATAAAAAAAGTTTAAAACCATGTTTAAAAAGAAAAAGTCTAAAGGAATAAGTTGGGAAGCATTTTCCAGTTTGTGGTTCTCGTTTTAAAGACCAGTTTAAGAAGCTACAGATTTTGAAATCAAAGGAAATGAGAGAAATATTTAACTATCGTTCACATCCCTTCTGTTCAAAGGTTTCAAATTACAAAATGTCTCAATATCAACATTATAAAAAAATCTTTTTTTAAAGAAAGCTCCCAAAAAAACTAGCCTACCTCTTTGGGAGACATTACTATAATAAAGAGATCTATGTTTGTTTTTAGGAATATTTACGTTATATATGTTTGGGTGTACACTAAACATTTGCAAAGTTTTAGTGACCAAATTTTAGGCCAACACTGTGGACCACCTACAAAGATAGACCGGAGCGAGTCGCGCCAGGCGGGACATGGCGTTGGCAGCCTCCAGCTGTCCCCAGTCTCTTAGCAAGATGTAGAAAATGTTGTTCTTTGAGCCGGACCCCAGGGTGCCCTTATCCATGCTTCCACACATCAGCTCACTGTTGTGAATCACCACAACTGAAGGTGTGCGAAAAAAAAAAAAAAAAAAACAGAGGTACAGAGATGAAGACATTAGTTCCAGAAGAGAAACGCCGACAAGGTCAATGGAATAGCGTGATGTTTGCCCAGGACAGCTGATGCTGTTTTAGCAATGAAATATGATATGAGAGACAGTCACTCAATGAATAGTGTGAAAAAAAATATTTTTTTCCCTTACGAGCCTTTTGTGAAATTAGATATTTAGGTTGGAAAAAAAAAAAAGTCATTCGAACTTTTTGTGATTTCTCACAAGGCCTGTCGCGATAAACGATAAATCAATTAATCGCACGATAAATTAAACCTATCGATCTCATTTTAATTATCGGTAAAAATTGTTTAGTTTATCAGTTCCAGTGTTATGTGTTCTTTTGAAAATAGAGTGTATCTATCTATGGCAGGAAATCACATGCATTATTAGTCATTTCCATTAAATCAGAGTCAAAAGGTCTTGAAACAATATTATCGTTTATCACAATAATTTTTTAGATAATTAATCGCTCGGCAAAATTTGTTATCGTGACAGGTCTATGACTCACTATACTTTTCCAAATTTGAAAGTATTTTACTATTGATTTCATATTCCAAAACAAAGCAAAAATAATGAACATCGTGTCTCATTTTTCTCCCATTATCCAATTATAAGCTACTTTGGGATGGCTGATCACATAAAATCAAAGTATGGGCACATTCTGCGAATAAAAAGTAATAAGACAGTAAAAACCATTCAAACTTTTAATGTGAAACTCACATGAGTCGTTGTGGCAGAGATCCTCTCCTTTGCCGCAGTACTGTTTGCCTTTGGTCCGCAAGTTTGCATTGACAGGACAATCTTTACTTGGCTTCAAAATGACACTGAAGATCTGTTTACCTGTCCACAAGGCAATTGGCTGATAGAAACACAGCAGCATATTAGCGGCCTAAGGAAAACAGGGTGGCGTGACAAGAGACACTGTGGTTGCTCTACCTTTATTATAGCAGGGCGAGGGAGAGAGATCCTGATTTTTTCATCTTTCCCCACAAGTATCGATGCAACGATCTGGCAGGCTTTCGACCTATCGAAAAAGGTGTCCTTCAGCGTCAACAGGTACGCACCTTAGAAGACAAAATATGTTGCAAAGTTAGTGCCGGTGAAACATAGCTACTTGTCAAAGCTGCTGTATTGCTCCCTTGACAAGCAAAAAAATTGACATTTTAAAGCATAAACATGTATTTGTAAACATTAGGAAAACTGTGAGAATTTCTAACATTTGTTGATGAAAAATGTAATTTTCTCATTCTAAGTTAAAGATTTTGAAGCATCGTATTAGGAAAGAAACAAACAAACCACTGTTGTCTGTAAACGCTTACGACAGATCTCTGCACCCACCTGTCAGGAAGTCCTGAATAGCAGCAATCAGAGGCTCGCCATTTCTTGGTGTAACAAGGTTAGCTTTAGTCTAGAGGACAAGACAAATAACTGTTGCAAACACTGTGGATTCCTTACAAGAAAACTTACTGAAGGCAACATCTCATTTTTGGATTTCAATTGATTTATTAGCAAATTTTTCAAAGAACCCAGCAATCTAGATAACCAAATTTCCTCCAAAAACAAAATGCATTTTTATTATACAAACCAAATTTGATGTTTTTGCTCATCACAAAAAATATCAGACTTAAGAAATATATATATATACACTTAAATATATGTAAAAAGTGCTAACTTTAAGATGACAAAATATTACTTTTTTTTTAAATAAGAATAAAAGTAGATCTTGGTTTAGTCATGACTGCAACTTCATTCATGAGTGAATAAAGGAATGAAATAAGGAACACATTAAGTTGGAATATTACTGTTGAATACGATAATGACTGTATAATTTGCCATTATTACTCCAGCTTTTCCTTTTCCACTGTCACATTAGTCCCCCCCTACTCTAAGTATTAGCATCTCATTAAGATTTCAAACTAAGTCTGGAAACATAAAACAGTTAAAACACTGTCCAACTGGTCAAAAATAATATTGGCAAGTCAGGTCTGAATGCATGGCACCATACATATCGTAGCCCAAAATCTCATTGAGACAAACATCTGCAGAGTTCAAAAGACCTAAAATCTTAGAACATAAAAATAAATAAAAAATGCTGAGGCTTTGCCTTTTTGATCAGTTCATTAGCATGAGATCCAAAACATTGTATGTGAGTTTTGAAAAAAATAAAAATTTTAGGCTTTTTATACATCTTAACTTTGGGTGAAAATAATTGTGTAGGGTGTTGTTCTGCTTGAATAATGTGATGACACAAACCCCCATCAGGACCAGGGCTTCGGCTTTGGCTTCTTCAGTCTGAGGCAGGTGGAGATTCATCTCATCGCCATCAAAGTCGGCATTGTACGGCGTGCACACGCACTCGTTAAACCGAAACGTCCTGTGTGGTTTGACTTTAGCCTGCGAGGTTGAGAAAGAGATGATTCATAAGCGAAAGGAATAAAATCAGTATTCTGCTCTTTGACTTTGCAACATTAAATCACCAACGGGAGACAAAAGACACCACTTGAATTCACACAATAACCATAATTACCTATGTTCCTCCAATCAGCCATAGCTCTTTGTAGAGACTTGATGCCTCATTAGTGCATAATAGAAAATTATTATTGTGGTGGGTGATGTAAAGTGCCTGAGCATTCATTTGCTTACATTCTTTTCTGCCTTTTGTTCATATATGCAAAATAAAAAAGCTGTTTCAGCTGTGACTTCTGATCACAGCTGAAAAATTTAAAATGAAAGATAATAGTTCATTGTTGGGAGTAGTGCAACAAAATGAGATTGCACATCATCATTGCAAAAGTAAGTTGCAGATTAACTTCGTAATGTAGGCGGTCAAAAGCTGACCTTCGTGCTAATCATTTTTAATACTTAAGAAGTCTTTACAAATAATGAGTAGCCCTCATAAATATGGTTTCCATTAGATCCACTAGTCCTTGTAACAATCAGTCCTAAATATAGTGTCTCTTCAGCAATGCTGCTGCAACAGATCCATTCTCAACGCCTGGAGTTGTTCTTTCCCACTAAAGCTCTAAGCTTGATCAGGAGAAACTGCTGAGAAAAAAAAAATCAACACAATCTGGACTTCCTTGGGCAGAAAAACCTTTTAAAGGGGCATTGCCATCAATCTTCAAACATTTGAAGAGTGAACTGGACTAAAGCTCAGTTAAATCTGATCCTAAAATGATTCTAATCCTTATGAAAAAATACCAGTTTGTCAGGTAAAGAGCCTTTTGACGACTGAACTAAAGTAAGGAAGAGCTTAGAAATATTTTTAGTCAAAAACCCAACTTACTATGTGAGCCATGATACTGAGTTTGTGCAGAGAAGGCTGTCGATTGAAGAGGACGATGTCTCCATCGATTAGATGTCTTTCCACCACGTCACCAATCCTCAGCTCCTGAGCTATCTTTTCACGGTTCCCGTATTTCAAAAATCTGATGAAGAAAGACAGAGATGTTTACTCTGAGATAAGCTTTATACATGCTGATCCGAGGAAGAAGCAACCAAATTTACCTTTTTATCTGTGTGTGACGAGTCTGGATAAAGTTGGCTCCGGGGTGAACGTCTGGGCCGTTACGAACGAGTTTCCTCATTAGTTCCAGATTGGCTTTGTTTACCTTCAGACAGAGTCAAAGGCAGATACTTCAACTTAGACTCTGACTTTATGTAGGATGTGTAATGAATTTCCTGAACTTATAAAGAACACCTTACCTTCTCTGGATATGTCAGGATTTTAGCCACGTGAACAGGGACAGCAACCTCATCAATCCTTAGGTTTGGGTCAGGGGAAATGACAGTTCTTCCAGAGAAGTCCACTCTTTTTCCTGAGAGGTTTCCTCTGAATCGACCTGAGTCATTAAAGTAAAAATGAGTCAAATTCAAATTAATTATTTAAAAGTGTAATACCATAAAAGTGCCAAAACAGTACTAATTGTGCAAAGATTTGGGATGATCTTTATATATTATTGAACTGCTGCTTGTGCTCAAAATGTCTCAGTAAGTATGATTCGGAATCAATATTGTCACTCAAACAAGTAAAAAGGAAAGAAGGAATGAAAAGAAGGAAGGAAGGAGGGGAGGAAAGAAGGCAGGAAGGAAAAAAGAAAAACATGAAGGTGGGTGGATGACTATTTGCTTATTTAACAAACAGAAAATTCCAAACGTTTGTTTTGAAAGACTTGATCGACATTAGGCATGACGAGCAGGAGGAGTTTGACTAAAAGAGAGAATGCCTTGTCCACTGACTGTACCTTGTTTGCCCTTTAGTCTTTGCACAAAGCCTCTGGTCCACTTTTTAGGTGCCATGTTGAGGGGAATGCCAGAAAGTTCACTGTTGATGTAAAGGGCACACTGCAGCTGCAGGAAGTCCCAATCCTCCATTATCATCTGGGTTTTTGCTCCAGTCATTCGATGCTAAAGGCAAAGAGCGTGATAGAGTAGACTGTTCCAAGGGAAAACAAGACTTATGGCATTAAGATGATCTGTAGAACTGTACTGTTTTTAAATGAAGGAATCAGAGACTCTCTACAGAAGATAATGGCAGTTAAAACTTGCAGAGCAGCTCATTTGACAAATTACACAGACTAGTGACCTAATTAGGAGCAAAAGCCAAGCCTCATCAATGACCCCCTGCAGGTAAAAACACTTCTGTTGACTGAAATGTAATTTCTATTCCAAGTGCAATGACGCTACGCTTTGAAAAGACGATTCACATCAGACCTAATAGCTGATCCATTTCAGCTCAGTCTTCATAATTTAAATAATTATTTACAGTCTTCACACAAGAGTTTAAAGCTACCTGCTAAAAAACAAGACACACAGATTTCTGTTCTATAGTGAAGGTTGAACATATGCAGTGTGTCTTTTAGCTAATTGGATTCACAAATTTCAACTTTCAACCCAGTTCAAACTTTAAATTATGAGAGAATATTAAATACCAGTGTTGCAATTGAGAACCTGCAATCTTTGAGGTGGGGTAGACCAGACATTCAACCCCAGTGATTTAGGATTTAGAGCATATTATCTGGCAAAATTCTATAACAGTTCTATAACAGCTTTATAACAGCAGCAGCAAAGCATCTCAGGGAAAAAGGAAAAATAGCAAAATAAGAACGTCTGGCCTGTGAAGGAATAAGAAATTATAAACTGATGAATTTCTGTGTCATGTTAACATGATAAAGTTCTAGAACTCTTCTTTCAGAGACCCCAGGGGGTATCAGTGAAGAAAGACACATTTTTGTTTTATTGTCTTTTCACTTTTGGTACACAATTTTGTATTTTTTTTTATTTCTCAAAACAATTAAATACAAATTTTTTTGGTTTACCGCGTGAATTTCCAATAAAATACTTCAAAGTTTGTTGGATTCATTAGGACTGCGACAGAACATCAACAGGTACAGGTACATTTTCAAGGAACTATATTTCAGTTGACGACGGTTTCCCTGATTAACACCGACCTTTTTGATGACATCATTTAGGAAGATTATCTCCGTCAGCTTCATGGTCAGATCGTCCTCATTGGTGCCCGACTTCAGATCGCTGACCACTGACGGTCGGATGCAGAGAGGCGGCACGAGCAGACGGGTGA
This sequence comes from Poecilia latipinna, assembly GCF_001443285.1. NCBI lineage: Eukaryota > Metazoa > Chordata > Actinopteri > Cyprinodontiformes > Poeciliidae > Poecilia > Poecilia latipinna. The sequence goes on from NW_015116129.1 coordinate 7,700, forward strand.
TAATGAGATCTGCGGGTTTCCCCGCCTCTGGGTTCATCAACAGCAGAGGGATGTCTTCTGCAGGAATTCTCCGAAATAGATTGAGAACAACCAGAGGGTTCAAATTTTCCTGTGAAAAGGAATGAGACTCAAAGTGAACCAGTCTCCAGTGTAGGGGCAAAAAAACCGCAAACCCTCTTTAGCATACATGTAGCTATGTATTTCTATTTATTTGAACAGATTTGAACCTTACCTGTGCTCTGGGCAATAAAGGCTCCATTAGTTTGTTGTGCTCAATGGCAATATCAAAGGACTGCAGAAAATCAGACACGAAGGGCTCCACCACCTTTTTGGTTGTTTTATACTTCTCGTGGATGATCTTAAGCAAGCCACACTTTTTCACAGATCCATTGAAAGCGCCACAGTTCAAGCAAATTGTCCTTTTGCGGCATTTATCAGAGATCTTCTTCTTCAGCCCTCGTTTCTGCAGGTAGGCCAAGTTTGGCCGTTTCAAGTAATCCATGAATTGCTGCTTGTCTTCTTTGGTCAGCATTATACTCGAACATGTCTTGCAGATCATCTGCACACAGAACATTGAATTATATTTGAACGTTGAATTACGCTTGGAATCAGTCACAAAAATGCCTCAATGAGGAAAGACAAGATTACAGATTCAGATGTTTAAACATTTGAAAACACACAACATTTAAGTTGTATGAATACATTCAGGAGAATTTAAATTCGGAGAACTTATTTAGAACTTCATTTATTATCTTGTTCTGACTGTGACGCTCTAGTGACATCTACAGGACATACAGAGAAATTAAGCAATGTTTCAGGCAGGATTAATCGCTTTCACGGATCGTGCTGATGATCAGATGTTCCTTTTTAAGTAAAAAGGAAATCATGATTTCTTACCTGCAAAATCCCAATAACTGCTTTGAAGTAGCCGACATGAAAGCAGGGCAGCTCCAAATCCAGGTAGCCGTAATGTCCTAAACAATCGGCCAGATTTTTCCCACATGTCAGACATGGTCTGTCTTTCTCACTGGTTCCCTACAGGAAATATTATATATCATGAAAAATGTGCAAACAACATTAATGTGCAAAATCCTGTAAAATATTATACTTTTGTAACGACCTTCACCTACATTTTCTGAGCTTTAACCTTCTACATTTGTACGCATATAGAGTTGAAAGTATTTAATCTTAAGGCATATTCTGAAGGAAACCCTTAGAATGGAAGTAAGGACTATAGGGAGTATGGAGGAGAAAAGTAAAGGAGACTTGGTGAAGTGTACAAGGACACAAAGAGGAAGGAAGGAAGGATTTTTACATCCTATTACTTCCTTTTCCCGTAATTATCCAGACATTTCCAAACCTTTACAGACTGCATATGAACCATGCTGTATAAAGTACATGAACTTTGGCTCCTTAAGCACTTTTATACATGTGGACAGCTAAACTAAGCAGTTTCTTTTTGTGTGTGAGCATAACTGGAGTTAATAAATGTAATAACGTGATTTATTCTTGCACAGAATCCCTCTTGACATAACGTAAAACGATTAATTAAAAGAAAACAAATGACAGTATTATGCTCCATACCATTCGGTGGTCCAACACTCCATAAGGCAAAGGAGTGCGTTTGTTATCTTGGCTGTACAGATTTTTACTGACCACCTGGATGTGGGCCTGCTTTCGCATCTGTTCTGCAGATTTCATCCCAAAGCAGATGTGGCTTCTGTAAACAAGCACAAAGAGTCCAGATAAAGACTGAAATATGCACATTTCAGTTGTGAACTATTCAAACGAATAGATGCTACATTCAATAAGATCAATGTCATATTAATACTGGGCTGCAGAGATGTTTCATTTGACTGACTGAAAAATTACAGAAAATCCGCAATAATTTAAAACAGTTTTTATGAAAATTCATTGCAGTTGACTGACACTGTTGCAGCTCATTCAATTGAAAAAGAACAATCCAAACCCATTGACAGCTCTTAATGAGCAACGTTCATAACCGAAACTCTAAGCAGTATTAACGATAAATGTGATCCCAAAATTAACAAATAAACCACGAATATAAGGTTTAATGTTGCACAAATACGTCACAATATCTCTGCAAAAACACTCAAGGTTGCCTGGTCAACACCAAATACAATAATATTAAATTACTGTAAGTACTACTAATTATAAGATACGTTAGTCAAGAGACAGTAAACCTCATTTGTTCTTTAATCTTTTAAATAATCTTGGCAATAACTGCAACACTTCGACTAACTGTGGCTATCAGACTGAGCTAACAGGCTAGCAGTCACACTCACATTTTCTTCGCCACATCTGTCTCTCTGAATTGTTCCTTCACCATTTTGATAGCTATTGCTATACAACCTTTCGCACAATTAATTAAACTTTTAATCTATCCTTATTCCGACATGTTGCCACTCTGTCTTCACATGCTGTGAACAAACTAGCAAAAAGCCGAGCAATGTGTTGGTAGCATGCGAGGCACATTGGTGCTACGTTCAAGGTGTGTTCGTTATCCTGAGACGTATTTTTTAAATGCTGACGTCCTCCCAGGACTTGGGTGCAGTCAAAAAGTGTATTTCTACATCTAAATGTCCTTGTTTCAAGCATAATTTATAGGCTAGCATTTCTTCTTTTTCTTTTTTCTTTTTTTGCCATTCTTAAGACAATAATGTATGGCGACTTAAAAAGGGAGCTAACGCCGAGTATTTTTTTTTTCAAATATTTTCATAATTTTAGGTCACAATTTGGAATTTAACAATAAATATTTTCTCTTTAAATCCAGCAACTGAATTTCATTTCGCTTTGTTTGGGTGTTTGGATGCTTTCCTATTTTAAAAATCTAATTTACGAGGAGCATGTAAAAGCATCGCGCACAACAGTACACCAAAGAGAACTCGCACAGCTAGCCATGAATTCAGCAAGTACAGAGATTGCGCTGCCCTCTAACGGCTATGAGTTTTATTGTCGTTTTTCCTCCGTGATGTTTTTGCCTGACAGTCATGCTCTATGGTTTTGTAAACGCTCATATTAAATTAGCATGCAGACTTTATCAGAAAGGATCTGACCCGGGGGTCTTCTTGCTGCAAGGCAACATGCCAAGGTAGACCTTGACAGAAAATGTCAACATATACAAAATAAAAGCAGTCAACTGCCAATGGTTCTTTTATTGTTTACACAGAGCGTCTTTTTAAAAGTTTATGCTGGGAGAATGGGAATTTTCTGCTTAACATGAATCCCATACAGTATTTTGTGCAGTGCAAAAATTTTTTTATTTAAGTATGATTAATACCACTTCAATATGTTTTACTACTTTGTCCTGGACTATTGCATAAAATTCCAAAATTTGTAAAAAAAAAAAAAAAAAATCTTAAAGCTCAAGCAGTATGAATTGGGACTTTGCTAACCCTATTTATATTTTTCAGTGCGTGTCTGGAAATTTAGTTGCGCTAATTTTTCAGCATAAATATGAATAATATTAGAGGCGCTACGTGTAGGACTGCCATGTTTTATTTGCATGACGGAGCGAAAAAACGTCACAGGTAAAAAAAAAAAAAAAAAGCAGATTCAATGCGGCTCTTATTTGTATGCAATATGATTAGCTGGCCTGTAGAGGGAGACAAATGTACACTATTTCCAACACAAACACTGGAACCACGCTGACAGAGGAGGCTGCAGCGACTGAATGAACTTGCTGTTTGGTGCTACCTGTGATGTATTATACAGTGGCATGAAATCGCTGATGACAACTGATGACTTCCTGATGAGAATTTCCTTCCACTGCGTGTTTGTGTTGATTAATTGTTCTGTCAGCTTATAACCGCTGACAGTGAAAATTGCTTGACTGAATCAGATTTTTCATTTTCCAAGTCTGCTGCCACTTAAGTACTACGATGGCTTCTAATTGAACCACTAATATAATGCTCTACATGATCTGTCTCTGAAGAAAAAAACACCTCCCTTTGAAGACAACAATTCCCCAAAGGCCTTTCTCTCTGTAGGGAAACCAGCTGACTTAATGACACAGATGTATCTGCCTGTATAAATATATCTAAGGAGTGTATGAAGAGGTCCTTTAAACCACTCAAGGGACCACTACAAATAATGCTTCTAACCATGAGGAGTTGCTCAGTTGGCTCTCTTTAAAGTGCCTCTTGAGCATCGCTGTGTACAAAACTGTACATCAGCTATAGTAGAGAAGGCTTAATCGACCAATCAGGAGCTTAAACACACATGTATAAACACTGTACTCCCAATGGAAGAGTCAGTATTTTAAATTTATGACCTCTGGTAAAAAAAAAAAAAAAAAAACTCACTTGGCGCCTGGAATGGTTAGCACTGCTACGCAAATTAGCCATATGCAATGTTCGTTCATTCATTCATTCATTCATTCATTCATTCATTCATTCATTCATTCATTCATTCATTCATTCCCATTAAGCATATTTTTCTATTATATTCTCTCGATTATAGGATCTTCCATGGTTGACGCAGATCAACAAAGTGAATTTGCAAAAACTATTTAGAATGTCAGATTATACTGCAAGTCAGAATACCTGTTAGTGGAGCAATGGAATAATTCATCAGGTACAGCTAACTGTGTTTTTAGATGTCAATTTTTATTCAGTGTGTGAAAAAGCATAATGAACTCACTCCTACCCTTGAATTGGAAACATGATAGAGTGACACCATTATTTGTTTGTGCTTTTTAAAGCAATGTGAGTGTGAAATCAAGTAACAACGACAAGTAACAAGGCGTATAACTACCTTGATAAATATTCATACTCGTTAACTTTTTTGTTTCATATTTTGGACCATTACAGCAAAAAAAAAAAAAAAAAAAAAAAAGAAGAAGAAAAAAAATTAAAGTCTTATTGTAATTTCAGCTGACAGACCAACACAAAGTAGAGTATAATTTGATTCATTCCAGTTCAATTTGGTTTATTTAAACAGGGCTAATTCACAATAAATGTCATTTGTTAACTGTGAAGTAGAAGTAAAATCATAATGGTTCTCCATAAAACATAGTGATGGTAGCATTAACCTGCACTTTTCTTAAATTATGACAGGGAATCTGGTTAGAGCTTGGAGCCAACAAGGTGCTAAATTCAGCTAAATCATTGATGAAGAGCTGTGATAGGCTTCAAATGATCTGAGACTGGTTCATAAGTTCACCTTTCATCAGGACAACATACAGCCTGAGTGAAAAGGATTACAAGTCCCTCCTTTAAATCTCGTTTTAAAATGGCCTATTCAAAGTCCAGACCTATATTCAGTTGAGAACCCTTGGAAAATTGCTATTCATCATTTTTCTAGCATATCATTGTGTAATATAATGGTTCTTCTGAGTAAAATAACTTGCTGCTGATTAGGGTTAACACTTAAAAGTTTAAGTATCCTATCAGTTGTTATTACTTTTTCTCTCTCTGCACTCTTAACCACTGAGAACAAACTTACAAAAGAAAAAAAAACTGTCAGTATCTGGAAAGGGGCTATTAAGAAGATGACTATTTACATAAGAAGCAATGAAGGAATTAAGGACAATCACTTAATTCTTTTTTTTTTTTTGTCTTTAATCCAGAACTAGGTGTAAGCTTCAGGTCTGGTTTTATTCATGGAGTTGCCATGTTCTCCCCATTCTCAAGGTACCAAAACATACATATTAAATGGTCTGCACTAGCAAGTTCAAGAACTCCAAAATGCTTACCATTTCATTCAGTCATTCACACATTGATCATGGTAAGCTACATTATAGCAGTAGATGCCCTGGGGTGGGTTAACAGAGGTAAGGCTGTCATACAATTGGCACCCCTGGAATCTCTGACCACCACCAGCAGGCAAGGCAAGTGAAATATTTTGTCCAAGGATGCAACGAAGGATGGAATGGGGGTTTGAACTAGCAACCTACCAGTTGATCCATGATCCAGCCTGTAAGGGAATAATTCATCATTTCAAAAGTGAGATTCTGTACTGGGAGAGCAGACAACAAAGCGGCTTTCTGTGTCTTAAAGAACTTCATTCTCAAAATTGTCGTAGCAGTTAATCCAAACTGTAGTTTGTAAACCTTCAAACCATTGTCCCATTTGCAAGGGGTGGTTATTGACACTTACATAGATGGTTATTTACAAGGAAATTGAAGAAGGGTGTGGTGTGCCACAAATGATGTTCCTGTGTGAAACAGATACCGAGGGCAAAGCATGCAGAGTTTCCATTCAGAATAACATCTAGTAAGAAAGGTATAGCTCTAAAAATAAACAGAGTGGTCACTTAAGCCAAAATCATATTTTTTTGCTTAAAAACATGGCAGTTCACACTTCTTTACTTTTCTACCAAACGGGTTTTCTGATTGACCTCTGCCTGGCCGGTGCAATAGCTATTCTATAAACTCCTGCGCGTCACACCGTCTGCGTTGTGCAAAACATATTTGTGGATCAATGTGGCCACCATCTTCGCATAATTAACATGAGTAATTACTCTTCTTAATTTACAAAGCCACCCAGGGTTCATAATAGTGGCTGCAAAACATTGACCCATGACAATTGATTGATCTCTCCCTTCTTTAAAACCATCCCCCTGCTAATGACTAAGTAATGAGTAGATAGCGTGTGGCTAAGGAGGCTAATACAGCTTTCGTTCTCTTTATCCAGATTGGCCGACACTACCCCTCTCCACATCCACCTCCCCCCCACCTCCCTTTTTTTTCCCTTCTTACCATATTTTCTGCAACAATGTGAGCTCTGCACTTAGAACCCCCTTCCTCCATCTACTTTCTGAGTGTGTGTCAGCATGTGTGTTGTGTGTGCTGTTCAGTAATCAGCCACACAGACTCGCCTTTGGTGGCTGAAGACTGATTCAATATTCCACTGGGTAATTTATGCAGAACTAATTCTCTACAGGAATGGAAGGGCTCGGAGGAAAGCAGACAGAGAGAAAGAGAAAAAGGGAGAGAGGGGAGAGACGTGCAATGCAGAGAGGAAGAAATCTGTGGTGAAATAATTATCCCCGGTGTCACTGCAGCAACATTCTTTGAAGTTGATGTCAATAAAATATTGAGCTACACAATCCATTTCAATTTCACCTCGAGAAAGGAGGCTGCCGAAGGGTCGGGGTGTGTACATAGGAAAAATATATGTAAAAAAAAAACGGAGCAGGGTGCTGGTGGAAAGAACACATCCACACAGACACAAACACATATCTGTTTAACTCACAGCAAGGCGGTGGCTGGTGACGTGTGCTGCTTACAGACCGACTGAGACGTACATCGTTGCCTGTAGTCATTTAACTTGTCAAAACAGCAGGGCTCTGTGTCGCATCCTATTTGGGTTTAAGGGGTTTGAATTACTGAAACAAAAGAAAAGAGGTGAGGGATAAAAAAGATGAAATGAGGAGAGCTTCCCAAGGGAGCCACTGGGATCACAGTACAGAGGTTGTAGTCATTTATGATGGACGGGTTGGTAATAAGAGCCCTTTATTCTCGTGCATGAGTATGACTGTATGCACTGAGGGCTGGGATGAAAATGAGCTCTATTGTATTCTCTTCACAAGTTGTATTGATCCACAGAATGTACACACGGTTGTGTGCTGTCAGATTTACAAGACGCTTGAGCTACTTGTGAAATGGTGCCTTATAAAAGTATTAACACCTCTGAACTTTTCCATATTCGTCCTTTTTTTTCAAAACAAGCTTTTTCAAAGCAAAGCAGAACTTAATTGTGAATTGGTGGTAAAAATAAAAAATAAAAAATAAAAAAAATACACGGCATGAAGTTACAAAAACTTGCGTATTTGTTTAAGTCAGCCTATTCTTTTCTAAAGATTGTTTTTATTAAGTAGGGACTGATCAAACATGGTTTTATGAGCGTTCAGTTCAGTAAAGAGAAAAGGCCTCCAGTTTACAATCAGAACGAGCTTTATAATACAATGATGTGGCGTCAGCAAGATCACAAAGGTTGATCAGTCCATAGGATGACATAATAATGATCAAACTAGAAAATTCTTGAAGAAATTTAACAGGGGCCTGCCCGTCGGTGTGGACCTAGCGTTCTGATGCAGCAACACCAGGATGCTAAACCAACCATTAAGTGTAAGGGTGTGTGCAGATAAGCCGGTCAGAGTGCGCCATCAGCTGAATGCTCTTGCAGTCTTCATTTTGACCCAACTTGCTTTACTTTTCAAAAACACTGGACCTCAGAAAAATATTCATACCAATCTTACAGGTGCCCTCCATCGCAATTTTTCCACCTCAACTGCCCCTCCTTTCACACCTCTTAAAGGTGTGAATTATAAGCATCAACACTTCAAAAACCACCACATAAAAACCCCCTGTGTGTATAAAGTTAGAAATGTTGAAGTGAAGTTGAATGCTGTTCAATTTAAAAACATGAAAACTAAAAGAGCATTGTAATAGTGACACTATCTAATAGTTCCAACTCAATCATTCGTTTGCAAGAGCAATCTCTGGCAGCTCTTCACATCTATAGAAGCTAAGATATTTAGCTTCTAAATATGTAGAACAAAATATTAATGTTTTTCAAGCCATCAAATTCATTTATACTGAGATTAAACTACACACAGGTGGACTTTTTACTATTCAAGTGAAAGCAGTCAGTTGCAATGGTTTATTTTGAGGTATTAAAGTAAAGCAAGCCACATTTTCAATTTTTTCTTTATTTGGAAACCATGTATCATTTTTTCCTTTGGCTTCAGCATTATGCACATAAAATCCAGATCAATTACTCTGAAAGTTCATGGTTGAAACATGATCAGATGTGAAAGAAGTTCAATCGGTATGAACACTCTTGCAATATTACCCAACTGCATCCAAGTGCAGACCACGCAGTAAAGAACGAGACAGAAACACATGCTGCAGATTTTCATAGAGGTTTGAGTTTGTATCAGGATCCAGTGTAACAGGCACCGGTCCACAGTCTGATGGAGATTATTATTTCTCTCATGGACATCCACGAGCTCTGCTCCCAGACATCTCATTATTTTGCATCTTCGTCACTATTATTAAAGCCATATATCTTAACTGGAGGCCAGTGCCTGTCGATTGGGTGGAATACATCCATGCCAAAACATTATCTACATATGAGAAACAGCGTGCTCGCTCCCTCCGCTTAATGAATAATTTATCCAAATGAATTATAATACCTGTCCCCCCTCCATACCAAGGCTTTTGTCTGAGTGATATTCTAGCTCACACACCAGTCATGCAGTGAGCATTGCATAAACTACATACCTTCTCTGGACACATCTGCATCGAAGCACCCTACAACATGGTTGTAGGTGAAATGGGAGCAATTAGGATTCATGACAGACACACACACTCACGCACACACACTTTCCTGGAGTGGGGGGTACACCCTTCAGCCTGCAGGTCAGGTCTGATATTTCTTCAGTCTTTTAATCTTCATCCACCTAAAAAAAAAAAAAAAAAAAACAGTCGCTCAGGCCCCACTGGAACTTTTGTAAGCAACCTGCGGGAACAAACACCTTAAGGAGTTTAGGTTAACAACATCATCAAACGCAGCGTGATTAGAAGTTAATAAATGCAATGGGTCACATTGTGCAGTTGTTTGAAACAGGTGACAGAGTCCTTGCAGTGGAAGCCTGGCTCTTGTGAGCATGTGGGAGGTGTGTGACACAAACAGGGCTTCCAGCTCGCAGAAAACAGGAACAGATGGCGCTGGAAAATGAGGCACCTCTCAGAAGCATTGAAACCTCCTCCAACGACCCTCCCCACACTTCTCCATCTCCCCCTCCCTCCCTCCTGCTCTCTTCCCTCCTTCAACAAGCCTGTTTTACAGAGATTACCTAAGAGCACTTGTTGTTGCAAGTGTTTTGTTTTTTTTTTCTTAGTCCTAATCAACCCGTCACAAAAAGATATGTGAAAAGCTCTTACAGCTTGTTTTCATATTAAGGTGCTTTGAGTTATCTGGTGGTATAGGTATTTGTTTACCAGGACTAAAATGGCAGATGGCAAGGTTGGGTTATGGTATCTCCCGGGAAAGAGCAGAAACCCACTGAAAATGAAACATGTTTCTTCGCTTGTACCCAGCTGCACTCCTGTAATCCACTTGCAGCTAAACGGCAAAATACTGCGAGAGTTGAAATGTACAAGTTGTTTCATAAATCTGCTCAAACGCTGTTTTGCTCGGCTCGGGCAGGTTTCATTGTCAAAACAGTGAGGCGATTCACAAGGCACCTGCTTTGTGTGCCTGAGCCATTACTGCATTAAGTTAAGCAGTAAACAAAGACGTGAGGATTGGTGGATGTTTACTGTGCCAAGCATGATAAATGCCAAGTAGGGAATAAATGTGATGTGTAAGTAACAGGATACACCATCAACGCTTACACAAATAAAAATCCCCAAAGTGCGGCATGCTTTTTATTCAGCTTCCTTTGTCCTAACCAGCTGTCTTCAGAATTCACTTAATTAGAAACTAGAACCCAGCTGTGTGTAATTTAATCTCAGTATAAATCAGCTGTGCTGTGAAGGCCTCAGAGGCTCGTCGGAGAACATTAGAGAACAAACAATGACGACCAAGGAGCACAGCAGACAGGAGGAGTTAGGTCATAAAGTCAACATCACAAGCTTTAAACATCTCAACAGAGAACGGCTCAGTCGTCCATCAATGTCTTTCATATAGCTGTCTACAGCAGGTGAGATGTTGGTAGAGGATAACAACTCCACAGAATATAGTTTCAAAAGGATGTGAACTGTCCCCATCTCTAGAAGGATCCTACTAAAAATGCTAGCTAGTACTTTGGTGCATCTGGTTGAGCAATATTGTGTATTTTTGTACAATATAATCAAGTCAAAGGGCTTTGCATTAAGACCTACAATTGGGAAAATCAATGATTCACCAAAAGTGATTATCTTAGTGGCAAATGAAGCTCCAAGAGAGATTCCTGAAAGGAATTTGGGACTTTTTTCTCTCTTTTTTTTCTGTACAAAACTGAATATACTGCCCAATTTGATAAGATCGTGTAAGAAAAATGTTGATATTGGTATGTTGGGGATTTGTTTTGTTTTTGTTGTTGTTGTTGGGGTTTTTTTTTGGTTTTTTTTAGTAGCTATGAATTCCGGGATCATCAAACCTGCTCCCTTAAATAAATCCTTTGAGTTTGTAAATCCTCTCCTGGTTCTCAGCTGTCTGCTACCGTGTCACTTCACAATGCACTCAGCTCCTTGTCTTCCCTCCAATACTCACTCACAGCTGTACACTGAACAAAGAAAAGAGACAATTATTATCAGAACAAGTCACCCCCCCAATGCTAACTTCCTTATACTTATCTTGACTACTAACTACTAAGAAAGTTCCATCTCCTGTTGCTCATCTCCATCTTCTGCAGAATTACAATAACACAAACTTATCTCTGTTCCAAAATGGAAACACACATAATCTTGTCGAGCCTGCTGTACTTTTCCCTTGATCCAATCAACATTTTCAAACTGATTGCTGTGTCTGTAATTGCTGTCTGCAGTGGAGTCTTAAAAGAAAACATTATGACCCCTGGCTCTGTCAATTGCTTCATCTAGGAAGAAAATACAGATAAACACAGAAGAACTGACCCAGAGGTAATTGAAACAGGAAAGAAACACAAAGAGTACATTGGGGTAAGTGCAACGTTATGTCCATCATGGGTTCTTTCTGTGGGTAGTCAGTCCACTATTGGGAGAAATATCTGTACCAGTGGCTTCATTTATGAATAATCTTCTTTTAAAACAGAAGATATGAACCCATTGTACTTTCTATGTGAAAAGACAAGAAAACATTCAATTTTGAAGTAAATACCTTTGGAGCGCACTTGTTTTATAGGGAACCGTTATTCGCCCTGCCACGCTAATGCAGAAGCATTCACTTGCATGATTTGTGTTGTATCTTTGGTCTTTAACACGTTGCAGGCACAAATTTCATACAGGCTTTACGTAACGAGGAGCAGCCTGGTATAATTAGCATTGTCTTGGGCTCCTATAAAATTCTGACTGGGTGACGTGAAGCGAAATAGTTTCTTTGCCAACCGGTCACAGCAACTGCAAATGTAACCATTCCCAGGCAGAGGGAGGCGGGGGGAGTGTTTCCATGTGCACTGTGGCTGGTTTCATTCCTCCCTTAAGTACACATGAATATTTAAGATGCTGCGTGTAGTAGATGGGACTACCTCATGGTCAGTTTAACCATAGCAGACTGTATTTTTTTTTTTCTAAGACTCCCCCTTGTCTTTAACTACTCCAAGGCCCCAGTGTGATTCTCCCTGGACACAATTGATTCATAGTCATCTATCTCATAGCTGAGGGCTGAATAATCACAGTCAGAGAATCGGATGTCTCACAGCCCTGCTCCACCAGGGAGACGAGTTTGTGATGAAATTACTCTCCTCTGTCTTAATTGTCTTTTTGGCCGGTGGTACACAGATTTGGGAGTTAGGTCGATGTTATTTTAGGGATAATGATTTCATTAAAGAGTATATTTTTAAAACCTTGAATAATCAGTCCAAACAAGAGCACAGTTACAAAACTGTAAACATGGTCAGCTCACTCAAATTAAAAAAAACATTTTTTTTTTTTTCGTCTCTGTAGTTAACGTTATCTGACATAGTTGATGTCAAATCCAGGGAGATTCTTTATAGTCACAGTTAACACACTAATGTTGCAATCAGCTGTTATCACAAAACACTATTTATTTAGTGAAAACCAGTTCCCATGAAGACCAATGCAAGCAAATTCCAATCAGGCCAACAAAGAAAAAGGTGTCCTTTTTGTGCAACACGGATAAGGGACTGATGCAGATTATTACGCATGAATACACTCCATGCACAGATACACTTTCACTCATCTGTGGTCCCTCTCCCTTTCTCACTCGCGCTCTCTGATGGTGCAGCATGCAAATGTTTTGCCGTCAACCCGACCTGGTGGAGAATGACAGAAACATTTGATGCAGCGCCGCTTTTTAGTGAAGTCCCCGCAGAAAGCTATTTTCACAGGATGTTATGTATGCATTTTTCAGACAGATTGCTGCAGGAGACAGGAGCTCAGGAGGTGGGGTGTTTGGGGGGGGGGAGGAGGAGGAGGAAACACGACTGGAATGAAACACAAACCTTACTCTGCTGAGTGAAGCCAGCCAACCGCAGGGAAAGCCACAAAGAAAGCTGCATTCATCTCACATTTCTGCAGAGGGGAAAATAACGTGCCATAAATGCTGTTTTTAAAATCTGTATGCATGTTGTAGAATGTAATTTTAAAAACCAAAACAGTTCCATTCTCACCGTCTTACTTAATTCAGGTGTTTGGTGCCTAGATGGGAAAAAATGACATACCTCATTTATTACAAACATTATTCAAGCAGTTATAAAATAAACTGAAAGTCACTGCAAATGTGTCTGTCTAATCCTTCACTTAAGACAATTTGCATAGTAAATATGTAAAACTATTTACCGTAAGTGCTTGTGCCAGATTGAGACCTTCCCAAGACACTGTTAAGGTCATAAGCTAAGCACAGAAGCTAGAGGTAAATGGTTGAACTAAGAACTTAAGCCTATTCCAAGCTATTCAAATTACTAGTTGAATCAGAAGCCTTAATAAACGGTTTCCTTCATATTTTGTATAAAAGACTAAAAACATCTATACAAGAAGTCTAGAACAGGGGGTCATAAACCTGAGTGATTAAAGGCGCAAACACACCTGGACAAAATAATCAGGCCATCAACAAGACTCAGTGCCTGACAGAGGGAGTCATTCAGTCATTACACTCGAGTACTAAAGTCTCGATTGGTTAAACGGAACCGAAGGGCAGTTTCCTTTAACCAAACGTTTCTTTGACTTTTCACATATTTGGTTAGACAATATTTTAGCAGAACCTATAGGCTAAAAAAGTCCAGGTTGTAATATGCAGTGCTGTAAAAAAAAAAAAAAAAAAAAAAGTTTGCCACATCACAGAATTATTCTGTTTTTTCTTTTTGTTTTGTTTTCCATAGTTAAATGTTTCAGGTAATCAAATTTTAATGCTTGGCGAAGGTAACCTGAGTAAATATAAATGTATCGTTTACAAACTGTGATTTACTTTAACAAATCAGCCTGGCTTTATCTGGAAAAAGTAATTGCTCATTTAATTTAATAACCTTTTGTGCCAGCCTAGGCAGCACCAACTGCTGCTGTGTGACACCTGGCAATCAGTCTTTCACATCTCTGTGGGGGAATGATAGTCCTCTTTTCTTTTCATAATTCTTTTAAACTTCGCACATTTGGAGTTTCAGAAAAAGAATTTACAATTTTTTGCAGCCACTTTTCTGTCATCTAGAAAGTATTCCTCACACATTCCTGTACCGTTATATTTAGCTGGAGTCATTGATGGAGCCAATCAACAATGCTGCCAATAAATTTGTGTAATCTTTATTTTTCTATCCCATATAAAGTACTCCTGGCTTCTTTCCCTCAGAAAGATAGTTTATTTGCCTCCATTTTGTCCCAGCTGTTTGTGACACATGCCTCCTTTCCACCATCATGCATGCCAGGAACGGTGAATTTGCAACAAAATTTTCATCCACAGAAAACAGTAATTGAGTGCCTTATATAATAATTCAGACCAAACTGAAGTATATGTGTACGGATCCGAATCTAACTAAAATTGTATTGCACTGGAATGAATGGATTTGGACCGAAGTGGAATTCTTGGTCTTGTAAAATAACTTGAAATAATATTTGCTGTGAATTTTCTCAAATAAACTGAACTGAGCTGAAAGACTAGATTGCTATTTTAGAGTGCTATGTTAGCACCTAGCGCCTTGCCCGTACTTCTGCCGTCTCTCCTTTTCCCCAGACCAGCTTCTCTGCCTCTTGTCTCTGAATGAATCTGCTCAACTAGAGGATACCATCAGCAACCACCTCTCAAGCTCAGCCACGTTCAATACCCCCCAACACTATTGACCTGACATATTGATGCAAAGAGTCCTGAGTGTTAAGGAGCATCTGTCCTCTGCATATTGACAGAAGTAGTGCTGCAAAAAGGACCAGCAAAATACACTCACTGAAAAATAAAAGGAGGACATGTAGCCGGTCAGAGTGGGAGCAATAACAACATGCGGTGCTGGTTCACCAGTCACCACGTTCAAAATCAACTCCTAAAGCCGTCACACTGAGCAGCGTCAGTGTGTCATGATGACCTGAACCGAATGAAAACATGGACTGTTACCCGGGTTGTAGTCACAAATGACATATTTTCCATCTTGCTGATGTACAAAGGGTGATGCTGAGATGAGCCACACCAAGCCTTGCATTTGACAAACATATTACCACGGAGACACACACTCAGGCTAACACCAATCCCATCATGCTCTTTCCCTGCCCCCATCCCCTTGAGGATTTAGAAGGGATTATGTCAAAGCAATTCAATTGTTTGAGTGGAAGTAATGAACTATTTCTTTTATCTCTTCCTTTGTGTAATAGGTACAAAATTACTGCTAAATGTTATACGGTTTAGAAGAAATGTGAAAGAAGAGCTGCGCAAAATGTGAATTGTAAAAGAAAATGTTAGATATAACCGGCACTATTATCCACTACAGTATCTACCATATTAAAAGACACAAAACAATTTTTTTCACATTATTTGACTTTTAGTAAGACTACATTCTTCCTGTTGCATATAGGTTTCTAGATCACCTTGTTCACACACTTTTTCAGTTAGACGACTGACATCAAGGCTTTGCGATGAACCCTCCAAGTCATTGACTGTTGACTTTCTGCCATTTTGTAACTAACGTCAGGGTGCGCTTGGGGTCATCGCCCATGAAAAAGATTCCTTTGTGTCCAACCTTTAACTTCCTGTCTGCTGTCTTCAGATATCCTTTTAATATTTTCACATTGTTTTTGTCTCACGATGGCACTGATTTCATGAAGTGCAACAGTCCGTCCTGGAACAAGGCACACCCCGATGCTGCGTTAGCATAAATCCAAACTGTAATCTGACTCTGTGTGATGCTTCTTCTCCTTTCAGCAAAGGAGATTGCAGGACTTGTTTTCACTGTGGATACTGAAACTTTCCAACATTAGCAGCAGCTTCGGTTGGACTTTTGGCTTCGCTCTGAGTTTAATGCACATATTTCACATCAAAACACCTTCATCTCTGACATAGAACTGGAAAACTGAAAACTGAACTCATCCCATCACTGGACATTGCTGTGGTGTTTAAACTTGTGCATACAGTATGCATAATTGTTTAAAGGGATCACCCTGGCATCTTCAGGGAATCTGGAAATTGTACCTGGGTGAACAAAAATTGTTCAAAATTTTTTTTATTTTATTTATTATCCCGAAATCTTGGCTGAAATATCTTGACTTTCCCATGATATCACATAAGGGAGCAGTGTGTTTGAGGTGTTGTCTGGAAATACATCCACAGGGGCCATGAAAATGCTACACCTCAACACCCATGGAAGAAGAAGACATAAATATAAAACACACAAAAAAAATTATTTAACTTCTTCCCCCCTTAAAACCTTTACTTGCCAAATGTTGTGAATTTAAAAAAAAAAATTGACATCTTTATATGGGTTTTCACAAATTGTTTAATGTGTATTAATCGTGGTATATGTGTAAATTGAATTTAAGTTCTAAAAAAAAAAAAAAACTGCCAAAACTGCTCAAATCATTTCTGGCATTCAGCAAATAGAAATAATTTAGATGATCCTAATTTGCAACCAGAAAAGTATTATTCTGATTTGATGCTAGCTAGTGAGATAAAACTAGTCGTGTGCGTTTTTATACAGTGGAAATACTCGGATGTTTGATTTCAACAGTACATAATAATAATTGTACAGTGACACAAATGAGAACATACTCTGTGCTACTTTAGACGGAGCCCTTTTATATTTAGGTCAATGGCCTCTAGTCCATTTTATGTCCTCTTTCTTCTACAGCGGCGAAGCTGCCCAGCAGGCAGGTGCCATTAGAGCAGTTTGTTTGCAAGGTAAGCAGCTATAAGAAGTGACAGCAGTAGAATTACTAATGCACTCGGGCTGTCATTTCTCCCTCGAAAACCCCCTACAGGGAGGGCCTGATTAAATTGATATTCAACCTTCTGCATGTTGTGGGCCCATGCTTCATTAGCATAGGGGTTTAGATTACACAGAGTGAGGGCTGGCATTAGTGTTGTAGGAAGCAGTTAGACACTGCACTGTAACTAATTTTCCAATTATAATGGTTGCCTACAATGTAGCATATTAATGATTCAAAGCACATTATTAACAGAGTGTGTGTGTGTGTTTTAGAATCAGGAGGGAATGTGTGAGAAAAAGAGGTTGCATTTCACACAGCGGTGGTTCACAGGAAGTGTCATTACACATTAAACGGGATCCAAACAAAAGGAAGCCTTGAGCTGCGATACGAGGACAAAAATAGCATCCTGTCAGACTCGACTCCATTATTATTCCGCCTAGGTGAAAGGAAGGTCAAAGTTAAGGTCTGCAGTCACATCAGAAACGCAGAAACATTTTTGTATGCGTATGTGTCACAGGCTGAGCCAGAGGTTTGATTATTTACAGGTGCAGTTGTTAAATGAAATGGCTGGTGAATTAGAGGTTAACCCCGTGGAAAAACGACCACATGCATTATTAATCGCATTAATCTGTCACAATTTAATTTAATTACTAAAAGAGGAGAGTATAGCTCGAGCTAGAGATTTGTCAATTTTTCAGTGAGAAAATCCATTTATTCAATGTGAGAAAATAATTTAGCAAAGCAACAGAAGAAATGAACGAATAAACAAGGAAAGAACAGTTTTAGAAGTTTAATAAACTGCCTTTTATTTAAAAAAAAAATAAAAGTCTCAACATGCTGAGACTTTCCAGCATGTTGTCATGCTGGAAAGTCCCAATACTTGGTGGGGGCTCCTTTTGCATGAAAAACAGTATCGATGATGCATGGCATTGTGTGTGTTACAGAAGCCCAGGTTGCTTTGTCGGCGGCCTTCAGCTCATATGGATTGTTCAGTTTGTTGTTTCTGATCTTCTTTGTGACAATGACTCTTTAATGCAGGTGTTTTGGCAGGGGTGGGTGCCAAATCGTGCTGTAAAATAAAATAAAATTAACGTCTCCATAAAGCTTGTTGCAGTGGAAAGAAGGAAGTGTTATAAAATGATCTAATATTCGACTAAACTGACTTTGGACTCAATAAAAACACAAGCAGCAGCAGCAGATGACGTAGCTCCCAACGTCACTGATGCGGAAACTTCCCACTGACTCTCAAGCAGCGTATACTGACAAACGTAAAATGTACATTTATCCATAAAGAGGACTTTGCAGTGAGTAACTTGTTCTTTTTCTAATTAATCCAGGTAGGATATTTTCAACGCAGCGTTTAGGAGCAGCTTAACACAAGATATGTAACGGTTTGTTGCCCATGTGTTGGACTTGTCTGTGCGGTGACCTTTGAAACACCAATTCTAGCTACTCTTGAAACAGTCTCTTGAACAGTCTCAAGATGCATCACTGCATGGAAACTTTTCAACCAAGCTTTTCCTTCCACTGAATTTTCCACTAATATGCTCAGCTACAGCACTCTGTGAAACAACCCCTATATATTATTAACATGTTGTCAGTGAATGCAAAGTCAATAAAATATATTGTTCGCAACATTGCATAGAAGGAGTCCTTTGAAAATACAATTGCAATTGGATACATTTGCAGTTCTACAACAGGAAGTTCCAGGTTCAATGTTTTACTTCTCCAGTTCACATGTAAAATTAAATTGGCAAGCTATCAAATCTATTCTACTTCCCGCTGTCCTCCTCATTTATAATTCACTTTGTATTAACCCATTAAAGCTGTGTGCTCTATGTGAACTAGCTTAGCTCAGTTCACACAGTATCAGCTCAGTTTGTTTTTATTATTTGACTTTGCCATTTCCCTAAATAGACTCATCCTTTACATGTCTATTTAAACCCTGGCCAATTCTCATCACTCCCTCCAGCATTAGCTGTATGTTAACATCTGAAAACTGTGCTGAAGACTGCAGTTAGCACTGGGCAAATATTTAAAGTCACTGCTAAAGACATCATCAGCCCTGCAAATAAATGAATTTAATTTTGCCTCGGCCTAATCCCCCCCAGACTCCCCTTCTCTTACCTAAATGGATATTCGATCCCTAGGGAACACCTAGTGCTTTGCAATCTGTGTCGGCTTCCTGGTGGCGCTTCCCCATCTCTGTGAGGAGCAAGCACTGACTTTGAAGTCTGTGAAAGTGATGATAAATATGCTAATGTGTCTGGGGGGGTGACTCGACGTAGCAGATAGCGCTGTGAGGGGAAAGTGCCACCCATCGTTTAATATATGGAGAGAAGGATCGAGAGGCAGGGAGGAGGAGGGAGGGAGTGTTACCTCGCTGTAAGCCTTAACAAGAATAAACAATGGGAGAGAAAGAGCAATTTAATTGCTGTTTGTCTTATTCCACAAATTGATTCCTGGATATGAAACTGTCATAGGTGATGATGTCAAGGCTGTTTTAAGGTGCAGTTTAGTCGCCCACCCCTACACCCCCAACAGCCTCTTTTACACAACCTTTGGAGTTTTTCCAAACTATCATTTGAACAACCGAATACAAGAAAGAGGCGTCATCACTAAAGTTATGTAAGTGTATAACATCCATAGTCAGACCGCCATAAATAATGCCAAAGTTTTCATAAACTAAACTGAAAAGGTCGCATATTTTAAAACTGAAACTTTTATTGCAACTTGACGTTCAAAAAAAAGTACAAGTCCCACTTAATGGAATTCTGCAGCTTGTACATGTTATGCCTCTGGGCCTTTGTTGCTATTCTGCATACTCCTACCACTGTTTACCTCCCTGAATGAGACCTTCCGCTCAGCAAATAGATGCAAACTGTCTGCTCGCGTCTGCGGCGCACAGTGTGCCAAGCTGCTGTCTCTCAGTCAGAACGCAGATTTGATACCCTCAAGGTGACAGCAGCAGATCTGATGCAGGTGTCAGCAGCAACATCAGGACTGTCAGAGAGCATTTCCACACATGGCTCAGACATCTGAGAGGCTCAGCCAAAAAAAAAAAAAAAAAGAAGAATTAACACTCATCAAACAAGGCACTTTTTATCATCTCATATCTCAACTTGGCTTTTATTATTAATGCCACAACGGCTGCTTCCACTTCAAATGTTCTTGCAAGCTGTAGGTGTCACTGTCGATGTGACTGTGAGCTCCAGCAGCCGTGGCTGTCGGTGTCCAGAGCACCACCCAGCCCCCTTTTAAGGGAGGTGTTGTAAGTCAGATGTTCAGAATGCATAGAGCATTGTCTGCCTGGATGTTCGATGGGCTGGCAGCAAAAGGTGACATCTGGTGACTAATGTGCTCAGATGTGAATGCTGCTCCCTCACTTCTCTGGGCAGCAGCTGCTCTGCAAAGGCACAAATGAGACAGGGGGAGCAAGAGAGAGACAGCCAGGGAGAGATTTGGGGTGGGGTGAGTTGGGGGTTGGAGGGGTGGGGCGGGCGGGGGAGGGGGGGGGTGTCATTGGGCTGAGATGGGGGGTAGGGCTGCAGGTTCGAGGAGCGTGTCCATAGATGCGAGACTGTGCCGAGTTCACCACGCCAGCCGTCTGACTCTGAAGGGGGTGTGTTTCGGGTGGGGGGTGGTTTGGATATGTCATGGGAAAATCAATGACTTTCCGTCTGATTTTCGAGGACATGAAACACGACAGCCGCCCCCGCCTCCCCTTGCTCACCCACCACCCTCTTTTCCACATTTGCCGCCCCACAAAGAGACCACACAGATCAGAAAAAAGGTTATTTTGATCTGCTTTGTGTCTCCAGCAAACAAGTTCCTTTCAATAGCTACGTAAGCCTCTACAAAAATTGAGTGCATCATAAGCCTTACGGCAAACAGAATCAAACTGGTGACAGAGCCTACATGGCCAGTGCACCCAGAAAGCCAGATTTTTCTTTCAGATGTGCCTCTCTTGGTATCTGGCCATGTGGAAAATTTTGGTTTCATGCGTCCAGGGTTTTAAAGATCCATCTGTCTGCTTGCTGTTGCCAACCAAAATTAATTAAGGTGAATTAAATTTCTTTTTTTTTTTTTTATGTGTTCTCGGCGTTTTGGTAACAAACAACATTCAGTTCCTGCAGAAGTATTGCTACACCTTAAACTTTTTTCATTCTGCCACACAGTAGCCACAACCAATCTTGAGCATCTAAGATGAACTTTGTTTCACAAAACCAATTCCCAATTGGAAAGAGGAATAAACTTTGACTATGCCGTTCTAACACAGGACTATACTTTGATCTAAAGTATTCCATTGTAGCTCAGGCTGTATGCTCTGCTTTTAGGTCCATTTATCTACCTATCAACTTTGACCAGCTTTCCTGTCCCTGCTGAAGAAAAGCATCGACAACATAATACTAACTCCACTATGGTTTAAAAAAAAAGCACCTTTAGCGATGGTGTGATGTTAGTGATGCGCAGAAATGACTTTCACCACACACAGAATTTTGTATATTGGCTAAAAAGTTAATCTTTTCAGCCTTCATTCATACGTTTGCTGTATTTTCTATCTGGGCTGTGTCAAACTGCAAACAGGATTTTTTTTATTGCTTTCTTCCAACAGTGGCGTTCTTCTTGCCACTCTTACATGAAGATTAAAATTAATTGTAGTTCAAATTAAATGTGTAGAAGGAAAACCTACAGAAAGCTACTTATGTTGACTTTCAAACGTAACGCTTCGGTTTTAGCGTTGTAAAATTGAACGATAAATTGAACTGGTGTTTCACCTGCACTCTGTGCACATCACTCAGGACAGCTGGGGATATCCGAGCTGCAACAGTCAATACTGTCTCTCTTTCAGGCTGGACATAATTAGCAAGAGAGATAAAGATCAGTTTTTTTGGCTTGCTAGACTAGTTAGCCCAACAAAATCAAACTAGACTCAACATTGAGACTCAGAGTGTGGCTCAATGTTGTCTTGCAGTTGGAAGGTTGTGGGTTTAGTTTCAAGCCACTTAACCTTGAGTTGCCTACTGATTTGTGCATTTGTGCAAATGTGGCTCTAGATTGTTCAGTATGACTAGACAAACTCTAAAATCACCGAGATGCGCCAAAAACAGCGATTAGGACTCCGATACCAATCATTTAAAACTGTCTAAGAATAGGACCCAAATCCAATCCCTGGAAACTTGGAGCCAAAACAACACTTTAAAATTAGCATGCATGAGTGTATTTATATTCTAAAAGTTGTCAAAATCTTAGAATAAACTACAAAGCAGTCGCTCAAAATTAGGTTAAGTTTACTTTAAATGGTGTCTGTCAAAAACGGATGCTCAAGGTGCCACAAGACGAAAAAACTAACTGGTCAGTGTGAGAGATTTCTCTGCAGAGGAACTTAAACTATAACCTAAGCTCATCAGTGTCAAGTGTTGATCATCCCTCTGGTGCTTTTCAGCAGCATTTTCTGAAGCAAATCAAACTAGACCTAAAAATGTCAAACATGACAGTTGTGTGAACTTTGTCCAGTCACAAAGAACTGGACAACCTACAGAGTAGGTTAATATTACAATGTGTTCATTACATGAACAGATCTGTGATACCTGTGTGCTATCTATCAAATCATTTTCTATACCCATCTAGTTCTTGCAGGGGCATGGTGGAAAGAAAATATTTCTGTCGGTCGATGGGCGAGAAGTGGGGTTGCTCTGATAAGGTTATCACGTGGGCGCTCACGCAAACTCACGCGCAGAAGAAATTTGAGAGTCAAGTTAAAGTAGCGTACATGTAAGAAGCTGGAGCAACATTTCCATCACTAATTTTGAAAAATATATATATAAAAGGCGGGAGGCAGCAGAGTGCAGGCAAGATTAATGTTTCTGGAGGAAAATTTTGTCATCTGTTATTACACCAGCAGAGGATAAAGAGAAGTGATTTTTGCTCTTCCTACCTGGTGCAGTTATTTTAAAGCTATTTGTTACAGTGCAGGAAATGTATGAAAGCAGTTAGGGAAAATCTTTACAGATATTTAGAGCAGTGTGAGATACACTGGCTTTATCTCGAGCTGAAAAAAATATATTTCAGACAAACTGAAAAACAAAAGAAGTGAAAAAGTGGAATAAAAACAGGAAGGTAATAGGTCAAATTAATTGTAATATTTATGGAGGTTTTGATTCCCATGGTTCTTGAACTGTGGTGGTGGTGATAGTATTTAGTCTGTCTTAGATGCTAGAATTTTTTATAATTTTTTTTTGTTGGAAATATTTCCTTGAACAAAATGACAGGTTCAAGTACTAAACACAACAGCAAAAAGAGATATTGATTTTTGATCATTTAGAAACGTCTCTAAATGGAATTGGAGATTGGATACTTTCAAGAGCTCTCTGGGAGAGTAAATGCAGAAGACAGCTGCCAGGAAAATTAACTTCTGAAGTTGGATCTTAACCTTTTTCCAGTCACAAGTTCTTAAACTTGTGGCACCTACTCAAGAGAACAGCTTATAGTTTTGATAGCAATATAAGCAACAGCAATGTAAGCCAATTGAAATAAATCCCATTCCGTTTTTTACATCGTGCCAAATTACAAGAAATGTCACTTCAAAGCACTAAAAACACTTTAATTCAAAGACACATACCTCCCAATGAATCCCAGCTATTAAACAGTACATTAAGCTCACATCTATTTGAAGAAGCCCAGCAGATCATGTAGCAATAGTACGCAAACTTTACAGCAATCACTCATATCGAGCATGCATGTAGCGACAATAGAGAGGAAAAACTCACCTTAAACAGGTAGAAACCTCCAGCAGAACCTGGTTTAGAGCGAGTGGCCATCTGTCATGAGCAAATGGGGGTTTGTGAAGAAAACTAAATAGCTGATGTAGGAATACTTTCTATGTTAATGAAAAGTAAAAAGTTAATAGCAGGGGAGGGAGAACACTTAGTTGTTAACAGCATTATGCTCAGTCAACTCCTGGAAGGCATCACAGCCAAACAGCATGCCAGACCAGATGTAGCTTCTCTGTAGAAATTAAAAATAACATACCTAACAGTATTTTGTTTAGCTGCTACATTTATGAGAAACGTTTAATAAGGTGGAATTCTTCAAAGGCTCACCTAAACTGCTTTTTACTTGCTATGGTAGATTTTTTTGAGCAAGATTGTTGTGAAACCATAAATTCCAACTTTAGGGGACCTTCTTTTTTTTGTTTTCTAGCGATAACATCTGGAATTTTCAACTTTAAAGTGGAAAAAGAACACTTATTTTATTCTTTATACTAATATACTAATAATTAGAGTTTTTGATTTATTTATTAACTAGTAGTTGGCTTTACCAGAATCACATAATAGTTTGTGTAACTGAAACATTTTTAAGAATTAATCATTCTTAAAACAATATGAATTCTCCAAGTTGGTTTGGCATGACACAAATGAATGGGAAAGCATGTTACGTTAAGTAGTGGTCATAAGGTGGAGCATCTGCGATGCTATGGGCCTGTTTCACTTCCAAAGACACTGGGAAGCTTTTCATTTTGCACAATGTCACAAACTCACAGAAATACCCTGATATTTTGAATAAAAATCTGGCAAATAGAAATCTTTTGACAGGAACTGGAACCAAATGCTGTCCTAAAATAAATGATTGAAAAATATGACTGAAATTAAATGTTTTTTTCTTTCTCCAAAATGTTCAGTTTTGTGTCATGCATTTAACAATGCGTTTAAAGTGTAAGGTTTTTACGCGTCTTCACCCTTATGGATTCCAACCTCCCTGCGTACCGAAAAATGTATTCACGTCTTTGAGTATCTGTACGTTCTTAGGACCAACGAAAACCTTGTCTGAACGTCAAGACAGCTGTTCAAGATCCTGTTCTTTATGTATCCGTTTATGTGTGTATTCTTACCCCAGAAGTCATGTCAGTGTAGAAGTCCTCACCATCCCTGAGGTCCTTCTAAAAAAAGACAGAGGCCCCTGGCTCTGCTTGAGCAATGAGCAGGGTTAAGACACAGAAGAAGGAACGAGACATGAGAGAGTGAAAATAAGAGAAAAAAATAATAATATAACAAAGACAAGGAGCTGTTTTACAGCAAGACACAATCAGGTAAACGCCACTTAAGGTAGTTACTGTGCCACATTTCAATAGCTTTTATCCAATTATGAAAGCAATGTGTTTTGCATCCATGCTTTCCAGCAAGAGGATCACACGAAACCGGTGTGGATCAACACCCGCAAACATGTGGTCATTTGTGGCATTCATTTGGACGTGCAGCTTCTTAACAGACACTTGAGCCTCACTATAAAAGGCGTCGTGAGCTGCTTTCGATTAAGGAGGCGATGTGCTTGCTTTAAGTTCAATGAGCAAGAAGTGCATATGCATTCCACAAAGAATGTTAATGAAACACATTCCTTCCAGTTTCTCATGGAAACCGGTAAGGATTTAGGGATAAGAGGCTACGGGGGGAAAGAGGAGGAACGGGGGTCCCCACGTACTCCTCGTTAAGGATGGAAAAAGGGAAGCAAGATGCAAAGGAGAATGACTCATTTTACATGAAGGAGTGGAAAAAGTGTATGGAAAAGTTGTCTATGTGTGCTGTTTTTTTTTTTTTTTTTTTTTTAATGTAATGAAGAAACTTTAGAATCAAACAGGAAAGCAACATCTTCAAAAAAAAGGGAAGGGTAAAATGTGGTTTTTGATTTCAATAACAATTTCAATCTTCAAAAGAACATTCAGAATGAATAAGAACTTACAGTGATAGTTCAGAATTTTTTGAAAGCTTTGCATCATCAGCGTTGAAATAGTAACTTACGTGGTACTTTAAAACAATAAAGCCAAGAGGAACCATAATAGACATTTAACACTAGAGAACCTAGAATAGCTTCCAGGCGGAATGCAATGAGCAAAATGGACTTTGTCCAATATAGCTGAATAATGAAAAGTACTGAAAGCTGCTGTGAGGTCAAAGAGAATGATACCAGAAATATTCTGTTTGCACAAACTTAAATTCAGCTCTAGCAGACTAGTACAGTACCAAATAAACAATTAAAAGATAAATAAAATAGATGTTTTGTGATACAAAAAAAAGGTCAATATCATACCCAGAAATGGTTAGCAATGAGTTTTATTACTGTCCAATAAAAATGGCTTGAAAGTCTTTTTTCTTTAACAAAGGTGTAAGGATAGCATATTTGATAGTAGTGGAAAATTGCCCAGAGGACAAAAGGGCATTTACAATTTAAAAATTTTTCCTCACCACCCAATTTGTTGAGGAAAGAATTTGTCCAGATAAACTGCAAAAACATGACCGATCGACACACTTCAACACTCGTAAAATCACACAACCTTTAAATTGCTTAAACATGTCCCCAGCATCTGTGTAGAAACACCATTTTGCAATCCACATATTTTCTTTCCTACACAGTAAAGACGCGCATTCAATTTGATCTAAGGAAGGTCTTTTTAACAGCACATACGTCGCGAAGTGTGTAAATGACCGTTTCCCTTCATGTGGAAAAATTGGATCAGTTAGGAAATAACTCATTATTAATTATTCAAAAATTGAATTAGGAGGAGAAAATATTAATCATTAAATAATCTCTGTCGTGGAATTTAAGTTCTGCTCCGAGCCAAGTTATTTTATGATGACCTGCATTTATTATCTCTCTTTCA
Source organism: Poecilia latipinna (assembly GCF_001443285.1). Taxonomy (NCBI): domain Eukaryota; kingdom Metazoa; phylum Chordata; class Actinopteri; order Cyprinodontiformes; family Poeciliidae; genus Poecilia; species Poecilia latipinna. Next base: position 34,360 of record NW_015116129.1, read on the forward strand.
CATAGGTTGGCTGCTTTTTCATGGAGGATTGCTCCTTCTAAAAACACATCAACTCAACATGTTTTCTTCAGAAATATGCCTGGCTGAGCTTTTTTAGCACAGCTGTTGAGAATATATAGAAATGTTTTCTTTGTAATCTATTCTGGCTTGGCACAATGCATGTGTTTGGCATAATGCGTGGGTAATGGTGAGGCCGCTTGCATTAGGCTTCTCTGCACTCATTTTACTAATGACAGACAAAGAGTGTTTTCATTACAGACAATCACAAAGCCTCCTAACCACTGCAAATGAGGCACTTTTCCAATTAATGAATAATGTCATTGCTTAAAACAGGCTTAACATCAACAGTAACAATTACATTGTTGTACACCAGGATTAATGAACTGTTTTGATTATTTTATTTCCATTCCACTGACCTTTTCTGCTAACTACAGTTTGGCCCTAATGTGGTGCACTTTAATGCATCGATCTTATGGTTGTTTGTTTAGGGACAAATCATATTTCTATTTACCAGGAGCGCGGTAATGATGTATTGATTGGTACACCATTAGAATTTATACAGGCATCAATAGTGAAAAGTGGTCTGCTCTCTCCTTCAGATTGCACTAAAGCTGCTGTAAATGGCCATCTTATTTAGATCCATCCATCCATCCATCCATCCATCCATCCTCATGTTGGTTCATCCATCCATCTGTCCACCCATCCATCCAATCACATGCTGGTTCAGCCATCCATCCATCATTCACATTTTGGTTCATCCATCCATCATCCATCCATCCATTTGCACATTGCTTCATTCATCCATCATCAATTTATCTATCCATTCACATTTTGGTTCATCCATCCATCCATCCATCCATCCATCCATCCATCCATCCATCCATCCATCCATCCATCCATCCATATGTTGTTTCATCCATCCATCATCAATTTATCCATCCATTCACATGTTGGTTGATCCATCCATCCATCCATCCATCCATCCATCCATCCATCCATCCATCCATCCACCCATCCATCCATCCATCCATCCATCCATCCATCCCACTCCTCTCTGTGTCAGTCTGCTGTGGATCACCTTTAAACAACATTGTTATTGGAAATTCCTTTCTTCCTTCTTGCACAGAAGAGGGAGAAAGCCAGACAGATCTCTGTTACCAACTGGGATTTTTTTTCCCCCATGTGTCATAGTGAATGTAATTGCAATGTCACACTTCAAGGGCTTCATGAGGGCGGATGGGTGGTCTCCCACAAGAGAGGGGGCTGTAGTCAAAATACCAATTAATGAAGGCCAGCGAAATATGACCTGAGGTACTTCAGGTTCATACCTGCCTGTGGCTGTGGCTGTCCACTGAAATTGTATCCCATCAGAACTTGGTTGTGGGTCAGTGCTCAGTGTCAGTGATGGAAGATTACACTTCCCACTTACTGGATCCTGGATCGTGCCCTTGAGCACATAGCCATGATTTGATCCTCGTGCTGGTTCATGGTGATGTATTCACAATCTCTTAGAGAACATAAAACAGCTCTTGAAATCTAAACCGGCTGTACTATAGTACACCTAAATTAAGAGAATGCTTCCAGCTGTCCCACACTGCCCAGTTCACTGTGGTTTCACTTGTGGTGCTCAGATTTATCATAATGTTCCAACTGCTCCCTGGTGGGCAGCAAGTTGATTCATACAGCTTAGCGCTAAACTATCTGACCACAACTGTGAGCCCTGAGGGAAGGCACATGAAAACCTTGGGGATCATGCAGTGCAATAATGCTACCAATAATTAACACAGTTGGTAACCGTACCTCACTGTGGCCCATTTGGAGACAGGCTGCCATTTTACGAGTGACCTAGTGTACTGTACGTAAAGGCAGAGTGAGCTGTTTATGCTGTATTCTCAAGAGGCAATCATTTTTCTGAATGGGAACTATGAGTTAAATCAATATTTAATGTATTTGTAGTGAAGCACAAACACATTAGATGTGAACTTTTATCAGATAAATAGTTTTCTTTGGCAGATCACTTTGAATGTCTTTCCAAGATCAAACATTTTGTCAGAACAAATGCTTATCAATAAAAGTCTGGGTTTTTTTTAAAAAAAAGGAGTCCACAACATTGATAGGTTGATGTTGTTACGTTTGATCTGAATGCCTGACAGCCTTATATGAGACTTTTTATTAACTTTAATAATCTTATTTTGATTAATTTAGAGATACTGAACGTTTTGAAGTTATCCATCTTTGACCATAAATTTAAAATGCTGATGAATGATTATGTCCAACTATTATTTTGTCTCATGGGTCTCATTTGACAAAATGTTTATTTACATAATGCTGACTGAATGTGAATATGAATTAATTTATATGGGTAAGGTGACATTTTTCATAAATTTATCAATCTTAGAATATCCTCTAATGCCCAGGGAAAACATTTTAAATAGATATTGTGCTCTCCACTTAATCCTGTCCATGTTTCATTTTCCAACCATGTCACAATTAAGTGCCTCTTTATGTTGACCTAACACATCAAAATCAGATACATAAGAGTTTGTGACTGCTATGGCAGAAAATGTAAAAAAAAAAAAAAAAAAAAAAGTTAATTAAGTGAAGAAAGACTAACCAACATTATATCACCTTTTGGTTTCCAGACTCCAAGTTTCAAGTGAGTCATTTGGCACCATCTTGAGTGTTGGCGGATGGAGGACTAATAAAGTGCAAGGACATCATGCACTTCCTATTTTAACACTGCATACCTTATTAAGTAGGATTTAAATTTATATATTGTTGGCTGAAAGGAGTATTTTAAGTGATTTTCTTTTCAAGCTAACCTCAAGTGACCATGCAGAAAATCACAGTGTTTGGAGGCCGATATAAGAAAAATCTAAGTAAACTTAAAGACAAGAATCTACATCTCCGGACTGTAGGTTCTCATTCGACCAGGAGAATTTTTCTTGAAATCCCTTCAATTGGAAATTGAAGGGATTTCAAGAATACACCAGAATATTTAACTCCCTTATCTCCTCTGCTATGAGCAAAGGTAAAAATGTAATTTAATGTATCTGGAGGTACAGTATACCATCAGGGAGAACTGGAACACAAGCACAAATGAATTATTATGAATTATAAAAGCACATAACTAGTTTACTCATGTTCTGAAATTATATCAGATTGGCCCTGAGCAGAATTGTTATTCCTTTTCAGAAGTAGAAAAGGAATAACAGCAGACAGTCTGTTCTCAGGTGGTCTGCTGTAGCCTGAGCACAAGAGGGGGTACGGATTTTTGTCATCTCCCGGCTTTAGTTTACAAATTTTAAGACAGTGTATTTTCTGGCATGCACTTAGTAACTGAGGAAAAATCTACCTTAAAGTGCTTTATTCCCTTACATGCCCCCTAAAGGCAGTGCATGCATTGACGTTTCTGTCATAAAAGGTCCTTCATGAGGATAAAAATGGCGGGCATAAACCCAATGTTACAATGCACAATTTTTTTTTTTTTTTTTTTGGGGGGGGGGACAAATCATTCACTCACTGCCTATATAACAGGTGTAATGATGGAGAGATGATCAGAATTATTCACTTTTCCTGTCAGACGTCTTAATCTCATAACTGCTTGGTGTATGAATGATGCATTGACAGCAACAACAATAACAAAAGGCACCTCTGAAATGGAGTTGCTATGAAGAATGTTTGTAAGAATGGGCCTTCTCTTAGCAGGCCATGATTGAATGATTCACAGAGGCTGTGTGTGTGGGATGAGCGCTGCTGCTATCTTTACCCTTCTTTCCACCTCTTCTTCCTCATATCTCAGTCTTCTCTCTTTATGAAGCACCACAGTTCGGCACTGGACTGCAGCCCAGAGGGAATGCCTCTCAATCTGAGGAACCTGCACCTTTTCTGCACAAAAGGAAGCAGATTTGATAGGTTTAAGCAAAAAGGGATATGGCATTTTAACCCCCCTTCTGCTCCCTTTCTAGGAGCAAATGACTACAGACTCCCCACACACGTGTAACACACACTTTCCGACGTAAACAAAGAGCAAGACGATGTGGCACGGCTCTCTGCATCTTTGTTTTCCTCTCCTTGCAGTCGGGAGACAAATTGCTGCGGCGCATTAGCACTACAGTGAAGGATGAAAGTGCACCGAGCAAGGCAAACAAGCATCCCATTACAACCGCCACTTAGCAACAAACACATCTATTACAGCGGGCTGAGCAAAGCTGGAGGTGTGCCTGCACACACCTCCTACAAGCCGCTATCCGGGGCAATGAGATCCAGGAAGCCTTTAAATACGCTGGGAATTTCAACGAGAGAAAGGAACAAAGAAACACTTGTGGAAGATCGCTTCGTGCTTTTGAAACAAGGGCCCAAGCTAATGTTTATAAACCAGAAGAAATGGTTTCTTGATAATGGTGAGAGCTGAAACAGTCCTTTTTCCTGAAATGACATCACATCCATAGAGAAGGGCTGCTAAACTCATTGGTTCCACTTTATCATTCTGATTAATGGAGATCTTACCACACAGACCTGTCACTACTGGTCCTTCTGTTTTTCCTCTTTGTGTGCTTCAGGAAACTTGGCTATTTCTAATTTCCTTCTTTCCACCCACAGGTTCATCCCCAGGTTTGCACCTTCCAGGTTTGTGTGTCATATATCGATTCCCAGACAAAAAAATAGCACATAATTTCCTTCTTTTTCTTACCCACACTAATTGCTGTGGTTCAAAATTCTGGCTGCTGTTGTCATGGTAATTGCCTTTCGGGGGTTATGGTGGCACTTGAGCTAAAGTGAGAGAAAATGAGAGGAAGTTAGAGTGAAAGATGGTGGGGTAGGGGGGAATAGACTGCACCACGATTCATTGTGTGCCAGGAACGTTTCGCATTTGATCTTGTTTTGCGACGGCGGTTTACCTTGACTCCAAATGATCTGACCAACGTTGCCGCTTACCGTGTCGGTGCCAGAGAATGAATTTGATGTGGCTGAGCGGGGATAAGTGTTCTTTCAGGGTTCGGGCCGAGTTGCCAAGAGGTTCCCAGAGCTGAGAGCCAAGCAACCCCGCACCATTTATCCGCTGCGTTTAAACGGACCTCCGGGTTCAAGGAAGGGTCAGAGAAAATATGGGAGACAGCATATGTCAAACCATACCTGTTAGAAGAGAAAAAGTGGGATCATGGAGAGCCTTTTATAACTCAACAAACACTGGTCTGTACAATATATATGTATAAAACAGGAAAGACCCATTGATTGAAGCACTCAATCATTGTTATGGAACAGCAAAAAGGACCTATGACAGTTGGCATGATATAACCCTGAGATGAGGATTGCTCCTGCATCTCCAGGGTCTTAAGCTCCTTAAGCTGCAAGTTGTGTGGATCTATGTGTTCACTGGGATTGTATCAGTGTTTTTAGGAAGTCCTCAGTCTGCTGGGCATCAAAAGCAGGACTGGATTTCTGCTGCTCACTGTGTTTATCTCGCATTCCAGAATATCATTGTCATAGTAAATACTGTCTTATCCTCTATGGAAGTTTAAACACGCTTTTCTAATGTTTTTAGATAAACAGGATAATATGCCCACATTGCAATGAACAAATAGAGATGCAGAAGGGATAATCAGGGCCAACCTCCTTTCATCCAGGACTTGTAAAAGTCTAAGGTCAGGATGTGTGCAGACCCCACAGAAGAGGGGTCTGAATGCACTTCCTCCTGGTTCCCATCTGCAGAAAATTCATCAGTCAGTTGGATCTGTCTGATCCAAACAGATCAACTGAACTCT
>NW_015116129.1:43827-44741 GCF_001443285.1 Poecilia latipinna
TATCTTGACCAACAACATAAAAATTTTTTTTTAAAAATCGGTCATGTACTATTTTTACCTGTGAAATTACAATCATATTAACATTGGCTATTCAAAAATATATTTAATTGTAAAGTGTTGATTTTATTTTTGAACTATTTTTATTTGAAAGTATTGATTTTGAACCATTTTTTATTTTGAAGTGTTGATTTTATTTTTGAAACCTTATTTATTGTAAAGTGTTGATTTCACTGTTGAACCATTTTTATTTTGAAGTGTTGATTTTATTTTGAAGTGTTGATTGTCTGAAAGACCTTAGACATGAATTGCCCCATACAGGGTTTGAACCGCTGACCTCAGCATTACCAGCACGGTGCTCTAACCTGCTGAGCTAACTCACCTACCTTACAAAGTGATGAGTTTCCATGGATTTAAGAAGAACTTACATGATCTTACCACAATGAAGATTTGATAAAAGTGCTTATATTCTAATGTTTTTCAAAACAACATACATAATATTTTATTTTCCAGAGATTTTGTATTTTGAAGTGTTGATATTATTTTTGAACCATTTTTAATTTTCAAGTGTTGATTGTATTTCGGAGATATTTTTTTATTTTAATGTGTTAATTTTATTTTTGAACCATCTTTTATTTGTAAGTATTGATTTAATTTTTTAGCCATTTAGCCAAGTCTCTGTAGAACCATTTGTCTCTGCTAATGACATCTTCAATACAATTGTTTGATCCCAGGCTTAGTTTATGGACTGTAATGTGAAATTAGGCACAAGAAAAGTTTGACAGTTTCTTCACCAAGTTACTGTGCTCTCTGAGAGGATCTGTAAGTATTTGACATTGTTCCATGCCCATCATTGACATTAGTCTCTAACAAAATGTGGATCATCTACTAGGAACACTGCAAACAGCCTGAGTTCC
>NW_015116130.1:0-5635 GCF_001443285.1 Poecilia latipinna
TAAGATCCAGTAGTGCAAAATGCAAATTCTTGCAATTTTTTAAGTGGTCTTAAGATTTTGATCAGGAGTGTATGTACTAACTTTTCCACTTCATGGGAAAAAGCCATATGAAGCAAGATTTTTAATTGAGCAGAATAGCGCAGGAAGGCAAGGGCCAGGATAGTGTTATATATATGTTGGGTAGACGGAGAGCAATACAAATTTACCAGATCCAGTTAAAAGAGAAGAGAGCGACCAAAAACTAAAGAATAATACACAAATAGAGAACAAAGATGAAAAAAAATAAATAACTTAAAGTAATAAGAATAAAACTAAATCAATTTCAACAAAAGTATTTAAACTGCAATCACACCTTGAACACAATATTGTATTGTTGCAGTGCACATAATATATTTACACCAAAGTGAGAGTTTTGTTATTGGGAAGGTTTATCTTTGGATTTTTACACTTAGGTTGAAAAAATTCATACATTCCAAATATTATTCTTCCAAAGTAATCTCATGACCAACAAATTATTGTGACGGATTTTTCAGTGAAAAACGATACCAAATGACAGCTGTTTCTTCAAACGATAGTTTGCGCACCTTATAGGGTCATGAGGTCATTCAGAGGGAATAGGTTTTTCTTGATTTTTGAGCATTATCTTTGCATGCAAAAGTGTTTTAGATTTTTGCATGCAAAAGACCTAAAACATTTTCTATATACACAAAATAATTTCTCTCAAATATTTGTCACAAATTTGTCTAAATCTGATAGTGAGCACTTCTACTTTGCATAGACAGGTGGGGCATATTCAGATGCTTATTAGACATTATGATTATTTCACAGGTGTGATTTAGGCCAGCTGCAATAAAAGGTCACTCTGAAATGTGCTGTTTTATCACACAGCACAATGCCACAGATGTCACAAGTTTTGCAATGCTGACCACAGGGATGTCGACCAGAACTGAAGTTGCTAATGAATTGAATGTTCATTCCTTTACCATAAGCCGTCTGTAAAGGCATTTTAGAGATTTTGGCAGTACATCCAGTTGGCCTCACAATCACAGACCATGTGTAAATAACCAAACCAGCCATTGAAGAGGAGTGGAAAAACATTCCACAGGCCACAATCAACAATCTGATCACCTCTATTTGAAGGAGATATGTTGCACTGCGGGAGCCAAGTATTGATCACACCCCAGTATAACAAGGCAGCACATTTCAGATTGGTCTTTTATTGCGGCTAGCCTACAGCACACCCGTGAAATAACCATGCAGCCTAATCAGCATCTTGACATGCCACACCTATCTATGCAAAGGAAAAGTGCTCACTATCACAGATTTATAGACTTGTGAACAACATTTGAGAGAAAAGGTTATTTTGTGTAAAGTTTTAGCTTGTGAAAAATGGGAGCAAAAACAAAAGTGTTTCATTTTTATTTTTTTCAGTGTATGTTATATTTATATTATACTAAAATATTATTTATATTAATATATTTTTCAGCTATATGGTTTAAGGATTCATATAATTGTTTATTTTTTTGTTGATTTAGAACTTTTTTGTGTTGAATGCATTTTCATCTGCCATTTTAGATCCCTTTTTATCAACATTTTTAAAATGATGTCTGTTAATTTGGTTTTGAAGTCCATTATAAATTTTTTTGTTTAATTTTCTATCCATACTTTTTTCTTTTTAATAGTTACATTGTATGTAAGCATGTCTCTGATTTATTTCTGCCTTGAATATTTCCATAATAGTAATTTTCCTGACAGTGTGTGTGTGCGCGCGTGTGTGTGTGTGTGTGTGTGTGTGTGTGTGTGTGCATTCAATGATAATACTATGTTAGTAGTACTTTTGCATGGTATGAGTAACAATATTAAAGAAAATGGGCAGACAACACATTGACTCCTCAGTGAGGTCTTTTGTATTTGTTTTACAATTTGGAATATCTCTTATTTGTCTCTTTAGAAATATATTACTGAATATTGCCCTGAATATATTTTTGCTTGTTTCTATCCAATTAAAGATTTTTGTATTTTCTTCATATCTGTATTTGAACAACAGAGAAAAGCAGATAGTACTTGTTTGCTTTTCTATCATTTGAGACACAGGATAATACATTATGATCTGAATAAAATAATTTATAATGTATCAGAACAGCTTGTGTTTACAGAGCCGAGAATAGCAAAAATAGCTGATGGCAGTGAGTGACCTAGTCATGACTAAGGCCACTGAAAGATTCCAAAAGACCACAGAACATGCTCAATTTTTAATCCCTTCAAGAACTACAGAGGTGGGGCTTGAAAAGCCACTGAACAGTGAAAGAAGGATACTGAGAAGCTTTAGGGCACCGTTTGAGTGTGAAATCTCCCTCCCACTCCCCACTCCTACACCTCCTACATTCCTTCTATAGCTGCTTCCCCTGGCTTGCTCCCAAGTGTGCCTGCATGTCTCAAGGTGTTTATGTTTCAATCAAAAAACCCAGAGCACTGTGACAAGTGCTTTCTGCGTGACTACCAACTGCCATCCTTCACTGCTTTAAGATCAACCATAAAAATGCCACTTCACTAGTGCACTCCCATTTTTTTCAATCTATTACCAACCCAGACTCTGGATGACTGCTGTTGCCATCATGTCTAACTTTCTGAAAAATCACCAAAATAAATCAATCTCTGTCCCCATGAAAAACTGTAGGGAGGGACTTGTATCAAACCCTTTTTGGTATCTTCCTTATGTTTTTAATTCATCATGTGCAATATTTCTTCCGCAGTTTTGACAAAATGTGTCTAGTAATGCATGTCATCACAGTGGTATTCCACAATTCCAGCAGAAGCAACCCCGATAGAATAACATTTACTCAAAAACACTTTGTACTATTTGACATGCTTTTTATTGTATCCTGTGTGTTTGAATCATGAAATAGTCCTATTTATGAATTATGACTAGTTTTTGAGATCATCTGTTAGTGTCTTGTTCTCCATCAATGTTCCAATAATTTAAGGAACATTTGCAGAAATTTTTAAATATTATTGACACAGCAAATAACATTTATTAAATTGCTCTCTGTGGCTCCTCATTTCTATTCTGCCGTATTGACCCAATATGGGACGCAATTTGTTCCGTATTTCTATAAATGTCTGATACACACACCTATCACACACATAGCACCACAAAGTGTATCAATAATGACCAAAATAAAACAGAAAGTACTATGGTCAGCTAAATTATCATGGCGGGAACTACATAGGACCCCCAGGATGCTATGGACCAAAGCTGTTGTCACGGTTACCTGGAGACGGACACTATGCCGCACCGGTGAGCTGCTATCAACCCGGATTTTTTTTAAATGTCCTCTAACCGATGCTCCAACGTCCTTAGAAGCAAGTACTCTTGCAAAAGTACAGACGTGAGTGGGAAGACGCACATTCCAGGCAGGACAATGTCAGTGGAAATGAATTCAGGCAATTTAAAAAAAAATCCATCTGCGATATTCAGTGGCCCACAGTGTGTTGTATTATATCAGGCAGAATGGGTCAGGAGAGGAACACTGACCAGACACCGGCGTCTCTTGAGGCCCGACATGATCAAGAATATTTTTCTATGATTAAGCTTCCTGTTGTGCTTTTAGTAGACTATTATGGTTTGGTTATTGCTTAAGATGTTGAGTTTTAATGGTATGTTTTTTCATAATAGTATTAGCCAAAAATAATATAAATGACCCTTTAAATAATTAATCATACTATTAGATTAATAGTAAATAAATATTAAGAGAAACAATTTATTTGTCCTACATTGAAAGAGTTTGTTAGGGCTTTCTGTGGACAAAAATGTTTATCTTTATACAGTGTTTGGTGATCAATATTATTTCACTATTATTGTATTAATTTGGATAACCTGACTTCCTATCAAGCTATAAGAAGGAAGAAAAACATGCTAACCAACAGGTCAGACACAGACCTGCAGCCCATAGGTGGTTCTAGACAAATGGCTGACTCAAAGGCTCTTTGGTTCACTTATGTGTAAAATAATGAAATATTGCCATTTTACTTCATTCTTTTTTAAGTTCCCCCATAAAAAAACACTGACTACACTATTCACCATGGTTGGTCTAGAGCTCCTTATTTGTGTAAATATTTTCGTATTAGTTTTAAAATACCAGAATTTACTTTTGGCTGTCTGACATTAATTTAAAAATATGAAATCATGTGTTGTGAACAATTACTCAGTACTTGAGTTCTTTACTTAAAAAAAAAAATACTTTTTGCACTTGCTTATTTAAAGCTTAATCTACTTCTACTTAACATGTTGAAGTACTACTCTGATCGTACAATTTTTGGGTCCCCAGTCAGTCCTGGCAGATGACCGCTCGTATTGAGCCAGGTTCAGGTTCTGTTGGAGGTTTCTTCCTGTTATGGAGAGTTTTTCTTCTCCATAAGTTAAAGACAAAATGCAAACGATTGTCCACTGTTGCTCCATGTTGATCACAAAATGATCAATATGGATCACACAAATGTTTTGGTCATGAGACCAAAAGAACAAACTTTGTCTTATAGTCATGACTGTAGAATTAGAGGCATGACTTTCACATGACTGTGAGATTATAAGTCTTATAGTCTCATGACCAGGGGGGCCATATAGGACAATTCCAAGGGCCCCTCACCGACAGGACCCCCCCCCCCATATTTTTTTTTTTTTTTAATAGAAATATATATATATATTATATAAAATGGGGGCCCTGTCATATTGTGGGGGGGGAGGGGAGGGGGTTATTGTTTTTGGTAATAAAAATTAAATGTTAAAACTCCTGGCTATAAGAACATCATCTCAGGTTCTTTGCTCTGGTTGTTTCTATTTTCCTGACATGTTTCACATTTGCTTATTAGCATTTCAATATCCTTAAGTCCAAGTCAGAAAACAGATTCTCTAGCTCTTCTTTTACATTTTTTAAATGCCTAGATGACCCTCATGAATCTGCTGTATCTGCTGTATGAATCCTGTCTTAACACTTGTGAAATCACAATTCTGTTTTTTTTAATAACAGTCCTTGCACATCACTTCAGTCAGTTGAAAAACTGTGAGCATGAACCTATTGGCCATCCATGTTCTGTGTGACTCTGTATCCCTCTATTTGGTTAAACTCTTCATCTGACACAGGCAACACCATAGACACACGTTCACATGACACTGTATATCCTTTTCAGTTGAACTCACACAAGAATCAGGCGTTAATCTGGAGTGTAGATCAGTGTAGTCCTCTGCATCTTCATCATCAGCCTCTAAATCCTCAGCGTCATATTCAGATTCTTTTTGATGATGGATGATCTGTTCCTACTACAAAAGATGAAAGACCATACACATAGCCGAAACCTTTCTAGTCCATAAGCCAGCCCCAAGCATTCTTTTTCTATCTGGGTATGTCGGTATTCAGCTTTTGTCTTGGCTCTGGATGCATAAGCCACTGGTTTCCATTGTTCATCCTCAGCCTGAAGATGAACTGCTATTAGCCCATCTTCAGTTTCAGTCCATTCTTCTGTATGTGCTCCTCAATCTGTCATTGTGTTCTTGAGCTGTTGATCCCTAGATGATGAGATCATAAAAGTAGACTCTAACTCAGGGGTCCCCAAACTACGGCCCGCGGGCCGGATCCGGCCC